>NC_056744.1:1698797455-1698822455 GCF_019279795.1 Protopterus annectens | reverse complement strand
TTTGTCAGTAATCACTGAACTTTAAATGGGAAATTTGATGGTAAGGCAGTGTCTTCAATAATATAAATATGGTGCTTGTGTATTTAGTAAAAGTTCGGAGAATGCCGTTCTTGTGCCAAGTTTAAAAATGAATCTTGGGGTCAATTAAAATGTGTTCCTGTTTTGTATATCAAATAATTCCTGTATTTATAAAGGTCATATAGCATTTAGTGGCATTCTAATACTGAATATGTTGAAGTATCTTAAATGCATGTATGTGTTTGAAAATGTACAAGGTGCAGTAGGTAGCAATACTACCTCAGACATCTTAGTTTTCCAGTGGCATTCCTGAATAGGATACCTTCTCTCTGGAAACTGTATGCACCCTCCTCTGTTCATTTTTAGTATTAACTACTGGGGCTCAAATTTCACTCCCCATCCAAAGATATGCCAAAAAATCCTGTTAAAGTACCAGTAAGAGCATGTGTGTATGTAAGTATGTGTGTCTCCTGCTATGGTACCAAAGAGTGGGTTTCAGCTTTACACTCTTTGCTCACTAGGAGAAGTTCTAGCCCCCCACCCCAAGACCAAAGATAGGATTAAGCTAGTATGAATTAATGAATAAAAGAAAAAAGTGGAAGAAGCTCTTTAAATGATATTAAAAAAACCTCTAAAATGAGAAAGATTCATAGATAGAACATTTTGCAAAAAAGTACTGCTAGATACAAAATATTGATATAATCAGTTATGATCAGAATCTTCTTGACTGTATACATTGAAAAGAATATACCTGTTAAGTTGCCATACAGTTAGCAACTTGTTATTTATCTGAGGTGCAATGCTCTTGAAGTAAATATATTGAGTTTTGTTGGTTTTGTAAATGGTGGGTGAGGAAATAGAACCACTGCTCCCATGACATAAAAACAAGTCTTTAAGGATAAAGAATTGGCAAATATGAGCTGAGGTTTTACAGGAGATATTACTTACCTTCTCGGTCCTGCATTTAGATATGTAAGTCAGAGTGATCACTGTTGAAGATATCATAGCGCAGAATCTACTGGAATTTTTAAATCTGCAAGAAAAGCAGACTGACATGCTGATGACAGTAACTAAAATAGTTTGTAAAAGAACACAGATTCCATGGGTCTATCAAAGTTATTAAAAGCACACTTGTAGAAATACACAACAGGTGTATACCTTGCAAAACTGGTACTTCCCTGAGCTTTTGTTATGTGGCCAGAAGCAGCCTTTACTACCCCATATACCTTATACATCCCTCAGGATGACATCATATTTGAAACAAGAGGCAAACTCTATAAAATTATATTATCAATGACTTTACCTTTGATAATTAGCATTTATTCCAAATTCCTTTTGATAATTAGCAGTTCTTCCAAATTATATTAAAGTCAGCCAAAAGAAAAACAAAAGACAATCTAAAATGAATGTTAAACAGACATTTGGTAATAAAACAAATGACTATGGATAATCATGGAAAATGTGAGTGCATCGTGGAAACAAGCAATTGCAAGAAGATTTGAAGTTGGCATAATGACTAAAGTGTTTCCCTTACACACACAAGGTGCAGGGTTTGATCATCATATAACATATATTACATATAACAAACCAAACGGGAAAGAATCCACCCTTGACTGGATACTTACAAATAGCCACCCTAACAACTATACTCCAGGAACCCTTCCCAATAATATCAGTGACCATATGCTCACTTACATTATTAGACAAAAGGTTCACTTCCCAACTACACATAATGTCAAAACTGCACGCTCTAAAAAATTCTTTAATCCTGATATTTTTCTAAATGAACTAAAAGCATGTGATTGGTCACCACTAACCTATCTGGAACTTAATGAGGCTGTAACCTATTTTAACACTACCTTTCTTCAAATACTAGATCACCACTCACCTTACCACTCTACTAGAATAAGATCCAAATCTGCCCCATGGCTAACTAAACAAACTAGGCAAAAAATGCTCCTTAGAAATAAAATATGGGCTAAATGGAGAGCTAGCAAATGCCCATCTGACCACCTCCTTTTTAAACAATTGAGAAACAACACCAAAAGAGATACTCTTAGGGATAAAAAAGAGTTCTACCTAAACCTCCAACAAACTTCACAACAAACTCCACAGAAATTTTGGTCAGGTATTAACAAACTTCTTCAGCCAGGAAACACTACTACTCCCACCCCATTAGGTTTCAACCAAAATAATTCCAACCAAATCCCTGATGCCTTCAATAACTACTTTACAGATGCCATCCAATCCCTAGCCAACTCATTACCACCTTTAACTGCTTCTCCACCTAATTCCTCCAAGACTCTATCCCCCACCTTTCATATACACCCAGTTCCTACATCTCTTATACAAAAGCTACTTAATAAATTAAAACCTTGCACCCCATCTGCTGACTGTCTCCCATCTGAATACCTTCAAATTGCTGCTAAAGCCATAGCCTACCCCATATCCATCCTCATTAATAGAACCATCTCTGAAGGCAAAATTCCTACCATATGGAAAGTATCCCACATCATCCCTCTACATAAAGGTGGAACCTCAATTGAGCTCACTAACTACCGACCAATAGCCTTACTCTCCTCATTAGCTAAGATAATGGAAAAATGTATCCACAAACAACTACTCAACCATCTTCTACAGAATAATCTACTAGCCAACTGCCAACATGGCTTTAGACCATTCCATAGCACTACTACTGCTCTTCTCTCCTTTACTGACTCTATAAACAAAAACCGTAACAATAACTCCTTTTCCTCTGCACTATTCATAGACCTGTCAAAAGCTTTTGATATGGTTAATCATACTCTTCTTCTAGAGAAACTAAAGTACCTTTCTCTGGATCCACTAGCATTACAATGGTTCAAATGTTATCTTCAAAACAGACAGCAAGCTGTACTCTGGGAAAACAATCTGTCTTCATTACTTCCTGTAAATACTGGTGTCCCTCAAGGCTCTATCTTAGGTGCCCTACTTTTTTCCATATTTATTAATGACCTCCACATGAACATACCCCAAGCCTCCTGCATTCAATATGCAGATGACTCTACCTTAATCTGCACTGCTAAAAACATATCCTCCCTCCAGTCCCTCACCCAAACTGCTTTCCAAAATGTTGAAAACTGGTTCATGCAACACCACCTTCTCCTCAATCCTAAAGAACAAAACTACTGCTTTTTACTCCAACTCATAAGTCACCCACTCCAGTCTTCACTATAACCTCTAACAACGCTACTAACATTGCACCAGAAACTACCACCCGCCTACTAGGTGTCACAATTGATAATCATCTTAACTATGACAACCATATTAACTCCACCATAAAGTCGGTCAACAAAAAACTTGGTACTCTCTATTGAATTAAACCCTTCCTTACCCCCTCAGCCAGAAAAACTATTGCCCAAACCCACCTGATTTCCACCCTTTTCTATGCCTCTGCTATATTTACTAACCTATCTAAAAATAACATCTCCAGACTTTCTACCTGCTACAATAGCATAGCTAGATTCATCACATTCTCTCCCTTTAAAACTCACCAGTGCCTTAACCTTAAACAACTAGGATGACTAGAAATACAGAACCATTTACTCTATCAACAGTTACCGATCTCCCAAAAGATCCTATACCACTCCAATGACACCCCCATCCTCACTAATCTGATTTCTCCATATAAAAATCTGGCTACACTACGTTCCGCAAATAAACTCCTTGTTGCCTCAATTAAATCTAACAACAAAGCTGGTGATTCACTTTTCTCAAACACTATAGGAAAAAAATGGAATCAGCTCCCTCCTGAACTACCTACCCTAGCATCCACCTCTCAATTCAAAAAACACATTAAAGAACATCTGAAAACTCAGTGGCTCTGTCCTTGTGCTAACCCTGACTGAAACTTTTATTTCCCTCCAGCTTATACCCTTCCCCCCTCCTCCATCTTTTCCCTCCAATTCTAGTTACTTCTCTTTTGCTTTCCTCTTAGTAATACAATTTAATTTAAGGACTTTACTCTTTCTACCCCATACCCTTTTTATTTCTTATATACTTGCTTATTTATATTTAGTTTAAATTTTAGCATAATGAGTATAGTCTTCATTTTTATAACCATATTTCCTTTTTTTGTTTATTTGACTTAGTTATACATTTTTAAATGGTGTTTTTGTTTTTGCTTGGAGCTTTTCTCCCTAGGCCTCTACTGAAAATGGACATATATCCAGCTAGACTAGCCCGGTCAACAAATGTAAAATAAAATAAATAATAAATAAATCATACTGAAGAATTGGATAGGCTTAAAATGACCCCTCAAGGGCAGTTAGCTTAGTACTGCTCTATGAACCTGTTATAATACAATATAGTACAAAATGACTACAATTATCTTCCATAGTATGCAGCACAAAACAGCAACATGGCATTTAGCAGTAACATTTTTACTTTTCATTGCTGGGGGTCTTGACAGTGGAGATAAAAAGAAGCCTGTAAAGAAATCCCTAACAATTAGGTATGTCCTATCCCTGTGTAGATATATGTTGACTTGCTTATTTGGATGGAAGACAGTCCACCAGGTTTTATAATGAAGGGTAGTATGGGCAATGGTCAACATCTAAATGGAAAAGTCTGAACTGTTTCTGTAGCTTATAGTTCTCTATCATATTCCTTCTGGAGATACTTTGGTTTTAATTGCTTCACATGCATTAAGTTCTGAATGATATAAAAACCCTACTGTACTGCATACAGTTGTTTTCAGTGAAGAAGATCAGAGCAGAATAAAAATTTATGGCAACAATCAATTTACCTACTATCCATACACAACGTGTATCATATATATATCTTGACACTCGTAACATTTTTACTGGTGTTGTCTCACACCTATTAAACAGTTCTTTTTCAACTGTACCTTGTCAGTTTAGATCATTGAAATGGTTCTCTATTTTGAACAATATTTTCCCTTCATTGCTATTTGCATTTCATTTTCTTTGTCTTTCTACTTTCATATAATTCTCACAAGAGCTGCTTTCCAGATGTTTTGAATTTATTTTTTATTTGTTTTTTTTTTTTCAAATTAGTGTATATGAAAAACATAAGTTAGGTACCATGCAGATCCTCAGCTGTTGGTCTCATATCTGTGTCTTTTGAGGCATTGATACTTTTTCTACATTTCCTCCGAATAAATTGTTAGTTGCCCTAACTGCCAGCAGCTTGATTTTTCTGCCAATTTTACAGCATGAGCCTTATCATTAAGCTATTTTAAATAGAGATTATTTAAGAAGATTCACATTGAAGAAAGTGGTTCTTATTAAACTTACTAAAGAACAAATACATTTTTAAAACATGCTGATCAAAAAAGTTATAGTATTTTATGAGCAGATTTTCCGTATGTAATTCTGTTGCTTTACTGATTGCAGTTTAACCTTGTACATTTCTTCTAGATAAAACCTGGCAATAAAATACAACTTGATAGTACAAGTTTTTTTTTGTTTAAAACTTAAAAATATTTGATTTTTTAAGGATCTGCATTAATGATAATGAATAAATCATAAAACAAACTGCTACAACCAATGCAGTAAATGCTCCACTCCAAAACTTGTATGTAAACAATCCAACAGCAAATGGAGTCAACATAAGTCTAAACATGCACTGTTCATTCAGCAGTAAAAAAGACAATTAAAACATATATCTTTATTTCATATAAAAATAATAAAAAGGTAAGTGCTTTCACAACTCTTCATGTTGCTTCATCAGACAGTAATGATAATGAATACTTTTCTGTCAGTTTTGCTCTCAGTTTCTAAATTAGATTTCCAAGATTCCAATGCTGTACAATTATATCATTATTATTATTATCACCATCTTATTGATAGGAGTTATTCTTTCATTTAGAACTGTTTGATCTGAAAATGAAGTATGTGAGATTTTATAGTAAGCCTAATGTTGGTGTGGATTAAGGATTATGTTAAAGTGGATCAGACTGATTTGACCAAAGATCAGTGTCCCAAACTTTTAACTCAGTAATCTCAAATTGCTAATGACTAGTCATTAAAACAATGTCTTCATCAAAACACTGACTAAAGTAACTGGCTTTTGGTGATGGATAGAACTTGTATGATATAGCATCGAGGATTGTACCACATCAGGAGTACATTATACATAGCTGTTTGGGATGTTTAAAATCTCATTCATTTTATTGTTAATACTTTAATTCTGCTATTTTAAATGCACTTTTTGGGTAAATCAGGACATCTATGAGTTACTTTCTTTTTAACAGGAGTCAGAACTCATTTAAAATAAATTCAGGTGATACCATTCAGGATAATAGTAAAGTCAGTTTCAAATGTTCTAACTCCATAATGGAAAACACCCTTAATCACTGCATATGCTTTTTTTTTTAATTTGGCTATGTCCAACACATTTCACAGTACATATTTCTTAAGCATAAAGCATAACTAATGATTCACAAAAATAAAAGGGGATTGTTAAAGAATGTATGTGAACCCTGTCATAAGTGATTTAACTTTATGTGTTCTTATTCTGAGTAGGACTGCATTTGAATATAACAAGTCAAATTTGATTAATCCAACATCAGTAAACTGTGTAGCTTGAAAACTAATTGTATGCAGTGTTTACTTTATGGTTTTGTTTTCACTTTCTTTATATTCAACTAAAGGAAAACATGTACACATATATACAGACACACACACACACACACACACACACACACACACACACACACACACACACACACACACACACACACACACACACACACCAGAAAAAAATAACAGCAGGGAGCAAAGACCTATCTGTCTACACATTTTAGGATGCAGAGTATTTGCCTCCAGATATATGGAATTATGAAGATAATACAAATGTAGAGTAGTCATGTGCCATTACTATGTTTTCACATATTAAGATCCCGAGACTTAGGAAGCCTGTAATTCAAGTAAGAATTCTCAGCAGCACAAGCAATGCAAAGTAGGTGATTTATCTATGGGAAAGGAAGACTTATGTAGTGACACAATGCATTTCAGTCATCTTGATGCAGAATCCATTTTAACATGCTGTCTTAATTTGACCATGTCAAATAAGTTTCTGGCCTACTACTGATATGAGGTTTATAAAATGTGTGATTTTCTTTTCAAAGCCAGTTGTTCACATTCACAAGTATGTGCATTTTAAATATTTGTATATGGATGTATGTATACTTCTTATTACTAGTGAATCATAAACATCTTTGGAGAATTTCTTAATGTGACTTAATAGCACAGATTATATTTATGAGGCATTTTGATTTCTAGATGTTGCAAAAACTTTTTCAAAAATATTCAGCAGTATCTTGTAAGTATTAATACTTTGTTTCAGTGTAAACATGAAATGGCAAAATGTTATTAATAACATTATGGTCAAAGTGTTAAAGATACAAATATGATCAAATCAAATTGTACTTACTGTGTACTTAATCAGCAATATATTGTATATTACATTATTCACCTTGTAAAGGTATTCTAATGATAAGTATGTAAAGGCACACTCTGTTGAACTCTCTGTCTAAATATATAACATTTCTGAAGGAGTCTAACTTACATATTTTCTAGTCCACATATTTGCTAAAGCTTTGTTCCCTGTACTAATACTGATTTCTTTTAACCCAGTCACATATTGTTTTGTAAAGAAATGATAGATAGATAGATAGATAGATAGATAGATAGATAGATAGATAGATAATAGATAGATAGATAGATAGATAGATAGATAGATAATAGATAGATAGATAGATAGATAGTTAGATAGATAGATAATAGATAGATAGATAGATAGATAGATAGATAGATAGATAATAGATAGATAGATAGATAGATAGATAGATAGATAGATAGATAATAGATAGATAGATAGATAGATAGATAGATAGATAGATAGATAGATAGATAGACAGTTAAAGTGATGTGCCTCCTGGTAGCTTCACATCCAAACATACCAACAATAAGTTCACATATAACTCGTGATAGAAATGTAATTTTTAAGTGATATGTCATGCTTTGCTACTGTCAAATTATCAACAAGTCCTCTAAGTACAGTGTCTTGCATGGCAACAAAAGGCATCATCCTCACCATTCTTAAACATTGCAGACACTTAGTACTGATTTAATTTTAAGGAATACACTTTATTTGTATCTCAAACAAGGCATTTCACATGCAGCAATTGCTTCAGTTGTTCACATTTAAACAACCTTGCAAAATAAAATAATTCATTGTCAATAACATTTTTGCTTAGTGACATGTATTTTTTGCAATAAGGTGCATATAATCAACAGCCATCTCCTATTCAAAATTAACCATTACAAACGATCATGTTATAAGAATTTAAGAAGTGCAACTGCTCTCCTTCTGGTCATTTAGTTTAACCTGGTCCTACCTTACCTAACTTCCATGTACATAGCTTACTGTGACTCTACTTTTCAGTCTGATTATTTCTATCATCTAACTGAAATATCCATTATGATTTTAATGCATGTATATACAGTGTTTTGTCGATCACTCTCCATATAATGTCTTGCACCTGTTGTCGTTATACTGTCAACTCTGACATTCACTTTGTGTAAAATGCATGTTGTTATTGTATTTTGTCTTTCACTTTCTGTATAATGCCATTTATCTACTTCATGTGCTCCTGGACAGAGACTGAAATATGTGCAATAGGATTAGTGCTCTACCCTGGTTAACAATTGCAAAATTGAAAAAAAAAAAAAAAGTAAATAAAACCATAAACAATCAAGAGCTACATTACAGTAATAGTAAACACAGACATGAAAATTGAGCACAACAGTTATATTATTAATACAACTTAAAATATTTTTCTGAACCAATTTTTGAATTATGCATAGTAGCAAAATATATTTCACATTGGTTTGCTCTCTGAGATTAAATGACGAGTTGGCTGATAAGAGTAATAATTGACTGTTTTTGCTTAACTATATGCTTGTCTCGCTGGCCTGAATAAATTATAGAAAAACTTTGGATTACTAAATTACTAAAGTTGGATACGTCAGAGAAATCTGAAAGTCTTCAACATCCTGTCATTTGTTGGTACTCTGGCCTACATTATATAGTATAATACTTGAGCTGATTTAATGAACTCATCAGGTATGCTTACCTTAACTAAAACATTCCATAACTATTTCCAGTGTAGGGAGTCAAAACTTTAAGACAAAAAAGAAAAACTAAGTACAATCTCCACAGATTTAAATGCACCATACACCCTTGGAAAAATCAACAATATTTTATTTCATTTCCACATTCTTGCTTCTGACTTGAGGGATAGGAGATTCAATGCAATGTAGACACACAACATAAGTTATGTCATAACGGTTATGAGGGTTGAAGTGACAAATACATAATTCTGGGGATTCAATAAACTCCCTTTAGGCTTTGGGTGAAGCCTACACAGAGTTTGCATGTTAGCACAATAAGCAGTAGTGCTAATCACATATCACACTTAAACGAATGCAAGCAATGTTTTGGGGCCAGCAAGGGCACTGTGCAGAGCACCACAAACACAGAAATAAGATGCATACAAATTTATCCTTTACCCAACCAGCTCAGTGAGAATGCACAGACAGCCATAATGACAACCAGGGGTGAAAATAATGTAATAGCAGTATCAACACATTACAGAAAAATATAATCAGTGCAATATACACTGAGCAATCATTTACAGAATGACGTAATAGATGGTGGGTGAACAGCAAGGGCAAATACAACAAAGCATACACTAGAAAGTGTGCTGATGACAATGGACACCAACATGACTGATAGGAATGAAGAAAGATGAAGAGGTTGTGTTAAATATGGCAATGTGCCCAAGACAGGATATGTAAAGGTATGTACACTCCCAAGGCAAGTCAGTAGCATAACATTAGGCATATATTTAGAGATCACCTCCTGTATAAGTATATTTCTATCATTAGACAAAATAATATGTCAGTGGAGAAGAATGGTTGTGATATGAACATTACTGACATGGTCACTGGAGAGGACATTTAGCAAGAACAATATATACAATAGGGGGTATGTGCATATTTGTGAAGATCTGCAGAATTACTTTCTTGAATATGACTGACATGTCATCATAGCTATCAACCAATCATGGACACACAGCAGCAGACTCATGGACAACTGTAGACAGAAGCAGCAACAATCAGGGATAGCTTTAATATTACTGCCATTAAGCTGTGTCATTGAGAGAATATGTGATTATTGTCAGAATTCTATAATGGGAATTCACCAGCCCTTCACCAAAACTGACCATTTTTAGAGGGACAGTGTTAAACTAGGAGTTAAAATCTGGTACAACCATAGTCATTTGAGAGGTTTGCATGACACATAACTCACAAGCTACACCTACAAGAACCAAACCTATGACACCAATGTTGTCAATGAGCTTTGTATTTACTGGGTGCAACACAGAAAGATGTATCACACATGCATCTTGTAGAACACCTTGAAGGGAAGTCTGCACTGTCAAATCATAATGTGTATGCATAACAAAGAATAATTCTGTATGGGTGACAAGATGTTTGCAGGCTCACCTGTGCCAAATGTAATACATGTGACTAAAACATCCCTGGCTGAAATAGGTATCAGCCATAAGGATAACGACACTTACAAGCAACACACTATTATGATTGGCTTCCCTACATACATCTGGGTATTGCATGCATCTGGCACATGTATTAGCAATGAACAGTGTCTAAATCATCTGCAATTGATGTGTGAATTAATAAGTAATCCATTATAATGAATGGTAGCAGTATGTGCAACTGATGGCAATGCATCAACCATGCCCATGTGCACAGAAACTACAACAGTGCAGTGTGACATCAGTGATCAAGGAAGCTGTCAATGTGATATTTTTCACATAGGAAACAATACATGAAGCACACGCTATAAGCACATGTCAAACCTCATGACATGTGCCATATGATAATCACTCCCCTGACATTGCCATTGAAAATATTATAGTACCATGAAATCCTGACATGCATGAATAACTGTTCATGCAAACTATCAAGTGGTAATACTGATGTGATGTACTTTTATGTCTGTGAGGCTGTACAGTCACGCTGTACCTAGGATACACTGGGACTTCATAGGTTTGTAGGTTGACAGGAGAGTACTAGGTTAACGTTCCAAGATCCCATAAAAGCCTATCCATATTTCACATGAGTTTCACAATTTTCAATAGCTAGGTGAATGACATTCACACAGGTATGAGCTTATGTTTTGGTATCAAACACCAACTTCCTCTATCCATGAGGGACATGGGCACAACACCAATAGTACAATTATGATTAACCATTCATTGATCTATGTCACACGTAAATAAGGGCAGGAAAGGCCTTTACTTTATGTGAATGGGAAGCTTGTTCCAAAGAAGGGGTAATGTCTGAGATATGTATCTATCTCACCATCATGATTTAATATATCAGATGCTAGGATAACATCCTTGGAATGAATGATCCTCATGCAGTTTGCTTTGTCAATGTGCACCATTTTCATCATAACCAGATTTTGGACTTCCCTATAGGCCAGACAAAAACTGCTGCTTAATAGTCTGTAGCAGACAGAATACTGTGATAGGACCTTCAGTCTTTCTGTTTTTTACACCCTGTATCTTTATTTTGTGAAACCTCTGTGGTTGTTACAGCTACTGCAGATGTGTGTTGAGGTACATGCAAAAGGGTGCATTGTATTCAATTGTTGGTGTGAAGAGGGCTGAGTACAATGGAATTATAATGTCCTTTGGTGTGGCTGCCATGCCCATCCTTATAGGTTGTGCCACATAGAACTGATCTGTCTCCACTGTGGTCACATGGTGGTTGAAATTCTAACTACTATCTAGCAGAATAGCCCAATCACATACAACTGGGTCTATTCTCAGGGGTGTGCTGTCTGTAACACAATTAGCTTGAGTATTTGCTTTCAAAAGGAAATAATTATGCTTTTGTGGCCATTTAGTGTGTATGTGTGTCAGTGGCAAAACTAATTTGTGTGTAAATCCTTTGTACAGTAGAGCAATAGCATTCATGGATTCAATAATTGTCCACAAGTTGTAGTCATCCACAAAGTTGGTCATACAAAGGCTGTCTATGTTTGCCTTGACTTCTGATTAAATATCAGATAGGAAAGGGTGTAGTACAGAAATCTGTATTATGGACCTGGTCACTGACCTCTTGCTAGAGGTCAGTTTACACACTTTGACAGTATATGTCCTGTTGTAGAGCCATTTGGTGACCCACTTGGTGATGGATGGGTTTATGCCCAGTTGAGACAGTTTCTGTAAAATACTTGAATGTGGATTGTGTCAAATATCTTGGCCATGTCAAGTTAGGAAGGATACACAATCTTTCAATCATCCATGGCCTTGGTGAGCTTTCCAAAAAGTGAAACAGATTGGACAGACATGCGCTAACCTTTATGAATCAAAAATGTGTTGGGTACACAGTTGGGAGATTATCTATGTCCTTCTTTATTAGAACTATGGTGATTCTTTCCATTGCCTTACACATGAAGCTAGTTAGGCTTATGGGTGTATAATTCCCTGTGATGGGTGATGGTGGCCTCTTTGTTCAGATGGATGACTTTTGCTGTCCACCATTCTGCCAGAACATAGCCTGTCTGGAGTCTGTGGTTAAGTAAGCATTCAATTGTGTCTGCTAGGTCAGGTATTATGTTATTGAAAAGGTAACCTGGGATGTTGTCAGGGCATACTGATGTTGTGTTTTTAGACCTAGAGAGCAAACAGATGAGCTCCGCTTTTGAGAAAATAAGCTGAGTAATGTTTGCATGTATACTTTGGCTGACAATCAGTGGGGATGGGGGATAAAGTTTGACTCACATCTGTCAGCTAGCAGGTTGTCTGTTTCTTCTTGTTGAGTATGGGAGGTGCCATTCACATACAGCTGTGCACATAACTCTGTATTCCTTTTAAGATTACATTCTTAGTTGGCAAATGATTTGTGACAAAACTTCCAAATATAACTTTGGATATGCATCACACGCCACACAATGGAAATGCTAACACAGCCATACAGCTGCACCTATTTCATGTCATTATATCAACTGCACATCATAAGCACATATGTTTATCATTGTAAAGAGGAGTGTAAGGGCTCTGATACCATACATGGACACATTACAAATGATGTGGATGAGGTTGATGCAGAACAGTTAATGACACAAATGCTAATAGTCACACAAAGCTTCTGGTGAACACCTCAATAATCCTTATGAATATCAACATAATTGTGCATACAATGAATTCCTCAAGGTTGAAAGTGAATCTTAACTTATTATATGTTTGTGTATGTGACAGCATTACAGCATGCGGATGAAACGAGGCATATGTCACCATGTAATCAGTATGACATAATATTGCTACATGTCTCATAACATTTTATGATTGTAGGTATAAAAAACACAAAAGCACCTTTAAGTCAAAGAATTCCAAGTAAAAGCATAGAATAAAAGCACAAAAAAAAAAAAATTGAATATTCACTGCAGCATTTTAATGGTCAGACAACATACAAAGCTTTTGAGTAGAACTCTTTCTCAATGCATAAAATCAGCAGCAAACATTGCATTTTTTTTTAAAAAAAACAATTCAACCAATCTGCTCACATAATAAATTAATATATTAGCTGAATTAAATTGCCCTGTCTCTTAGACATATAGTAGATACAACAGTCATAAATAAATACATAAGAGATATATAAATATATCTATAACTTGACAGTGGCCCAAGTATTGATATATGATTTGCAAGTGCATTGCTGCAGGGCACACATGAATCTCAGAAAGTATGTGTTATGTTTATGAATGCCCTTCTATGTCATCGAAAATGACAGGACAATAACCATAATAAGACATGCTAAACACCTCTTTACATAGCACATTGCCGAGAAACCGATTTGTGTGGACGATGGTAAAGTGTTAGCACATGCATGATTCCCATTTCATAAATTTCAGCTTGAATTATTGAAGTAGTTTAGAAGATACTGTATGTTATGGAAGAAATAGCTGACAGATACTATACTGTTCATACTTTAGGTGCAAACTTTTATTGCATAAATAACTGTTGCTATTGCCTTACCCATTTGCATAGCTTAAGTTCCAAGCAAACATGGGTCTCTGCTTAAAGAAAAAAATAGTAATATGTCATTTAGTTCACCTACCTTCACACAAACAGGTGGCAATGTGAGGTTCTCAGCTCTCTGGATAGTACTGAGTGTTGACGATACACCTACTGCCTTTCTTTCTCTGTGGCACAGTGTGCAATAACAGTGAACATTTGTTCAGAGCATAGATGAGACAGAGTTCAAATCCTGATCATTTTCTTTTTTATACAAATGGTGTCAGGATGGCATTAACTAAGTAAATACTATCAGGATGGCAAATGTCACTATCAATGACTGCAGTAATGTATGTCTTTTCCCTAAATTTTAGCAGTAATGCCTACTTTAATACACTTGTACAACTATTAGCTGTTTTGCAGGCCTCACTGTAAATCACAAGGTAATGTGTGTACAGCTTTCTGGGAAAGACAAAGGGTGGTACATCTTTTAAATCATTATTATGACTCAGCAGATATGCTAACTATTTGTGTATGGCCAGATATCATGAAAAGTGCACGCGGTATGCTTTGTCATAGTAAGGACAGTTTCCATGTCACATTAGATGAACATTTCATCCTTCATCAGCTGGACATGACACAAAGAGAATCCTACAGAGTATTTTAAAAGCTTGTACAGTACAGTAGCAGTGATAAACTATTGAATCAAGGTAACATGTTTGTATTATCCATCAGTATAGTCATGTTAGTCTGCAGACAACATCCATCAACCTAATAGATATACACATGTAAGAGGGGTGGGAGTGAAGAGGTGGATAAAAGGAGAGTTGAACATACACATGACAGTGTTTGGTGTAATAGGACATTCATGGGTGTGATTTTGGTTTGGTCTCATTATTAAGCTGCCACGATCTGTAACATGATGTGACTGACATAGGGGCAAAGAAGGGTTAGGAGAGGGGCAACAGGCTTGTGACAAGCAGAACAAGGATGGATAAATATGAGATAGATGTCACTTCAGATACTCATTTTTGGCCAGTATTCAATATATCTCCATGAAAACTCATAACTGTGGCACATGTTAATATGTGGGTGACTAAACTTATTAAACACATATGGCATCGCACTAAGGAATGATGAAAATGTAGCTGGAATTGAGCCCTTGAAGCTATTTGCAAAAAAAAAAAAAAAACTTAATTCAAGTGATTTATGTTATCACTCCACATAGGAAGTTGCATTTTGCTGCATTCAGCAGTCTAAATAACTGTAAGAGTGAATGTCTCATAGTACTGCCTTTACTCTGCTTTAACTCTATGTTCCTTTAGTGCAACAAGTTTAAGCAAGATTACGAGTAGATACCTGGACTGCTATGGCCAATGGCAAAAACTCATCAGGTTTTGCCATAGGACACAAAATAGCCATTCAGCACTGATATGTTAAGCCAAAATCTACACAAATGCAGAGGACAAAAAGTGAAGACTTTATTATGGGTAATTTCTGGCCATGTGTGTGCTGTGTCATTCTAGTTTTTGACCAGAATAAAGCTGTAAAAATGGGGTAGATAGAAAAGTGGTGATATGGGGTGCAAGCAGGGGAAGAAAAAAGAGGAAATAATAAAGGAATTTGCTGGAGGGAATTAGGAAAGAGCCATAGATATCAACTTCTTCAACACTGTAATGTGAACATGTATATAGAAAATTGGATGACTTTGGATTGTCACCATAACACAGATGGGTGATAACAATGCAATAACATTGTATAGCCAGTTGGACCAAGTCAAGTGTGTCAAAAACAAACATATGCAAAGTGAAGAGCTATGCGTGGTAATTTTTTTTGGGGGGATGGGGGGCAGGAGCCCAATATGCTTTTTTCCCCAAGAAGAAGAGAATGCTGGGGAAGGGAAATGGGAATGTCAATGCTCAATCAACCTGTTATACATAGCTATTGGTGCGTAGTATTACCTTTACATTTAATATGTTGTAAAGATTTATAGTGGGACACCCTTACTACAGAAGTGCAGTATGCTGGATTAGAACCCTGGCTCACCTGCACTTTTGCTCTGAGCTTACACCTGGTGCCAAAGGTAAAACTAGGCAAAAGGGTATATTTTCTACACTCAGTACTGACCAGAGTGCTTATGGCTGCACATTGCCACTTATCCTCTTTGCTCATAGGAAGTTGAAACAAATACAGTTTTTAATTTTTTTCATTAAGTAGTGAACTGTGTTTGCACATAGGTAGGCAACACGCAAATGTAACAGGCAATAGTGAACATATACTCCTTGTGTTAATACTCATTATGACCATTCCTCATTAAAAATAACTACTGTGGAACTGCAATCCCACTTTACCTAGCTTATCTGTTGAATTTTTCAATGTATTTACACCTTGTGCTACACAGGCAGTTGGGTAACAGGTGTATTTTCTGCATTCATTACCACCCATGTTGCTGACTGCATGCACTGCCGCTAAATGTGTTTATGCTTCATAAGGCAGCTGACACTGAATTTTTAATTTTTATGCACTTAACCATGTTTCCACTAAGCAAAAGGGTAAAGATAAAAAACATGTAAAACAAAGGCTAAACAATTACACAAACCATTAGACTAATCCAATTACAAACCACAGTTGGAGTGTATTATCTCTCTGCCACAGACACAGCTTTGCAACACTAATGAAATCATGTCCATACAAGCAATTCACATTTCCTTATATACTATTAAAACTTGGACATTCTCATTTGGTTGTACATGTGTGGCCAACATATTTATTGCAATGAGGGATTATACAAGAATTTGTGAATATGTTTGCAGAAAGTGTAAATGTGGAGTTTGTAGTATATGTAAGTTTATCAACAATGGCCCTTATGTGGCAGTTCAAGGCTTCTATAAAACTATTAGGTGTCCTGGATTCTGTAATTGTAATACTAAGATGGTAGTGTACCTTGCTACATGTTTGAGCTGTTCTACTTTCTATGTTGGGAAAACAACAAGAAAGTTAAAGCTCAGAATCCTGGAACACATAAGAGACATCAGGAACAAAAGAACCAATAATGCTTTGTGTATGCACAGTCTGAGTTGTCCTAATTTTAAGAGATTTCTGTTTTTTGTAATAGACAGAACTTTATTTAATGACAAGGGAGGTGATTTAAAAGTTTTACTTGAGATGAGGGAGTGCATCTGGCAGTTGAGGCTGGATGCATCTAGACCTCCAGGCATTAATGATCAGATCTCAGTCTCTAGTATTTTAAAGTATACATCGACATTTGTTTAAAGAATGTTAATTATTATTACTATTTTTATTTATTATTTGTATTTATTACTTTTATATAAATATGTTTATATATAGATTTTTTAAAATGTTTGTGTTTTAAGTTGAACAACATTTTTTCTAGTTATAAGTAACTCTGCTTTTCAATAAGCATAGGAGTTATGTTTTACTGTGACTTTAATTCACAAATTATTTTTTGGTAGGGGCAGATTGCCTAGAGGGGTGTGTTTGCAATTAATAGCTTTAAATGCAACAAAGTTGAAAGTTTTTTTTACTCTGATGATGCCTGACTATGTATGTGGGTGAAAGCGTTAAGTTATCTATTCATATGTATAGTATTATTACGTGTTTTTTTGCTCGTTTGCTCTATTAAAGTTTGCAGTGCCTGAGGAGCTGAGCCAGTTTATTATTTACAAGTTTACAGACATAGATATATCAAAAGGTAGACTTGGTAGAACATTCTGTGTGGGAGCGGCTGCACAGAAGTGCGAGTGCTCATTTGTGTGCCTATAATATGGCTAAAGTTAACTTCTATGTAGTATAGGTAAGAAGGAGTATGCAGACAAATTAATATGGGAGTGAAATAGTGGTGATTGTAGAGATGTGTAAGATCATGTTATAGTGGGTTAGCGTTAGAGTAATTATGAGAGAAAGGGAGCGATTTTGTGTTATGTGCTATGCTTTGGGAGTGATATGCGTGAAGTGTGTGCGTTTCAATTCTTACTGAACTTGCACAAAATTTTGTGCTGACACAGTGACAAAATGTGAATAGATCAAATAAGATACTCCCTGTTTCCACCAAACAACTTTTTTGAACATGCCAACAAAGCATGCAAATGCAAAGACACACACGCACGCGTGCGCACACACACACACACACACACACACACACACACACACACACACACACACACACACACTCACACAGACTCGCACACACGTGCATGCACACATGCAAGCACACACACACACACACAAACACACACACACACACACACACACACACACACACACACACTCACACGCGCACACGCGTGCACACACACACACACATTATATATATATATATATATATATATATATATATATATATCTATATATATATATATATATATATATATATATATATATATATATATATATATATAGTGTACAATACAACACAAAGAAGTAAACTTCAAATGACTGGTAAACATGCCAATGTGCAAAAACATTGAAACACTACTGAGAGGTTCAGAAAACAACATGTATTTCTATCACACAAAAATGTCCTATATCAGTAAACACTGCTTAAAATATCCAGACTAGATGTTGTCTTGTTTAGTAATATTGTTAGGGAAAGAAGGTTTTGTAATGCAATGTGTGGAGTTGCAATTCGGAGCAGGTTTAGGTTAGGATTAGGACATATCATTAAGATGGTGCAAGTTGATAAGTCCCCCTGCCCACCTCTTTTCATGTGTTCTAACTCTACCTTGTCTTTTTAATGCATTTTACAGGACCTTTATTTGCTGCATATCCTGTATATAAGACAGGTGCATATTACCCCAATGACAGCAGTGAAACAAACACAGTTCCTTGTCTGCTAATTCCCCAAGGCTGATTATTTTTCCACCACATGTATTTGACATATTCCTTATTATTCTGTTTTTAATGTCCTAGTTCCTAACATGTGTACTTGTTCCCATACTCCACCCACTCTCCTGTGGAAGAAGTGTATGGGCATATTACATGTCTTTGTGGAAACCTGAGTCATAGAAGCAAAGCATCCTCTGCTACTAATATTTGCAATCTTGAAGCTTCAGGTTTTTTATTTTATCATGAGTCCCACTCCCATGAAAAGTAAGATAGTATAGCAATAACCCACGCCTGGGTGTGGGTAATGCTAAATATACCCACGGTTGGCGTGGTTTGGTCCCGAGGGCGAAGTCCAAGGGACCAAACAAAGCCAACCGTGGGTAAATTTAGCATTACCCACACCCAGAAGTGGGTTATTGCTATTATACCATGACATTATTTAAGAAAAGAAACTATTACTTTTCTTAAATAATGGCATAATATAATGCCTGTTTACTGCCCTTCCGCAGATGTCTGGCATCCGCGGCAGTTCTGATGTACTGTGCCTGCGCAGTACATCAGAGTTGAGCAACGGAGAAATCAAGATCTCCGTTGCTTTTTTTTTTAGCTATGTTAAATGAGTTTAACATAGCGAGACAGTTTAAAATAAGCAACGGAGATGTCCGTTGCTTATTTTAAAACTGTCTTGCTATGTTAAACTCATTTAACATAGCGAAACACTAAAAAAAAGCAAGGGAGCTCTTGCTTTCTCCGTTGGTTTTTAACACTGTCTCGCTATGTTAAATGGGTTTAACATGGAGACAGTTTAAAATAAGCAACGGAGATCTCCGTTGCTTATTTTAAAGCTGTCTCGCTATGTTAAACCCATTTAACATAGCGAGACAGTGTTTTAAAAAAACGTGTTATACTAATGGAAAAAAGTCCGGGCGACCGGACCTTTTTCCATTAGTATAACTCGATTTACAACGGGCACGCTGGCCAATCAGCGTGCACGTTTTTCGGCGGTCATGGTATAATAAACATTTTTCTGTAGTTTCAAATAAAGCAAGATTAATGGCACATCCAACAAGGGAAAAAACACTTTAGCCGTCCAATCCATCAATAATAAAATCTGTCACCTGATAAACCTATCCCCAGTCATGAACGTCATTGCCTATCACTCAAATGGAATAAATGTTTATGCATTCAGCAAACTGCTGATCTACTGATGGTTGTTTACTATTCAGACTACTGCAACAGGATACCCGTATCTCCTATCACCTCCAGACTTACTTCCAACACCCACTCATATGAGCTAAGATGTTATTTCTACTCAGGCCTATTACTTTAACCCACAGAACAAAACTTCATAGCTTTGATCACAGCCACTCCATTCTTCCCCTACACTATCGGTGTTTTTCCCACCATATCTTAAGGGAATTTCTACCTACATCAAAATCAGACCACAGTTTAAAGTCTTATTGTATAAACAAGAACATTATAAATGCAACATCTCTAGACATATGATTTAATCCGTACCTCCTACATCTCCGCCCCATCTGAAATCTACAGTGTCCCTTCATACTTATCTCTTCCTCTTTGGATCAAAGCAACTCGTATATTTATATACTGATAAAAAATACACAAATATGTTTTTTTTCTTGTTTGTTCCACTGTTAATGTCACTTAGTACTGATGTACATTAATATTGTTTTTGTTTCATTGTTTTCTCAGTAGGCCCATTATGTAGCAATCTATATTTTGCAATGCCTTTTAAGTGTACTACTTTTGAGCCTGCAAATGGTCATTTTGGCAAGGGAGCAATCCCAGTAAATGAAGTTTGTCAACAAACCAAGTTGTCCCGGGACATCTTCATGAGGGGTAGGTTGATATTAGTGGGAGTTAAGTGGGTTGGGGAGGTGAAAGGGTTAAGTGGAGGTAGGGATGGTTGGGAGGAAATGAGATAAGGATGGGGAGGGGCTTAAGGGGTTTAGACAAGTGTAGCTGGCTAAGCAATCACATTTTGGCATGAACATGCTAATTGCAGGTTTATGCCTTTGATGACCAGGGGGTACTTGGGTTGTAAGGGGTGAGCATGAGGAGGTGAGTAAATAAAAATAAATAAATAATAAAAAAATAATAATAATGTATTAAATGTTGTGGGTGGATTTAATGGGTTAAGCTTTGGAACTTGATTTGAAGGGTTAGGCTTTGGTATGTACTCCTGTTTGACTCGAAAGGTCAGGCTTTAGGATGGGGTCTTGCTTGATTTGAAGGGTCAGGCTTTGGGATGAGTACTGTTTGTTTTGTTGGTTTTCCAGTAGAGAGTTATCACTGGGTAGAGCTGTGAAGCTTTGTTAGAATTGCAGGTTTTTTTTTTTTTTTCGATGCTTGCTCACGGGCTTTTCAGGCCAGTCAGTGATAGTGGTACAGCTGCCTCAATGCTTGTTCTTGGGCTTTCAGGCCAGGGAGTGATGGCAGATACAACTTCAGCAATGCGCTTTCGCAGGTGGCATGGAGTGAAGGCCTTTACACCTGGCTTGACTGCTTTGTTACAGACCCAGGTCTCATTGTGGATTTGAGTGCCAGTTGGCTGGGGAGCTGCTGTTTTGTTGGGGGAGGTCATCGCATCTCCCATGATGCCCTGATGGTAAGGTGTTGTAGGTGTTTTGTGGGATGTTTCACTGTTCTGTCATGATTCGTGGTTGCATGCTAGAGTGCCTGCCCTGAAGGGAAAATCTGGAGCGTGGCTGGTGTCCCGGGGTCAGAGGCAAACCCTGTGCCTTGTGTCTCTGAGATGGAGGCCTTGTTGGAGGTAGTGGCTTGAAGGTGGTTGGTTTGGGGGTCATTGGTGGCTGTGTCAGTGGAACTGAGAGTGTTGGGGTGGGAGCAATCTGGTGCTGTGGTTGTGGCGGTTGTTGGTGGTGCGAATCCCTCCCCCCCCCCTCGGACTGGGTCACTGTTATGCACTCCAGTCTGGTGGTGGGAAGGTGCAGAGCCATTTGCCTCTTTGGTGGCATTTGTTTTCGTGGGCTTTCCCTTGTTGGTGGAGGGGCTCTGTGGGTGCAGTACTTTGTCATGGAGTAAGAGGAAAGGAAAAGAAAGGAAATGTATGGTCTGTGAATGGCTGTACCATTGTGAGATGTAGGTCCTAGTTTGTGTTGGCATGTTGCACTACCAGAGGCGGTTGGATTGGGGGCTCATGTACTGTGGTTAGTGCAATTGGGTAGTTGTTTGAGGCATAGTTGTTGGTAGCTTTGGCACCTATTCATTGTCATGGGTTGCAGGCCCAGTATATGTTTGGTTGGGTCTTTGCTGGCAGTCATTTGCTGTTTGGAGTGTTCTTCCAGTGTTTGGCAGTTACACTGCTTTTCTTGTTCTTTGCAGTAGTTTGGTAGTGGCCACTGAGACATGTGGCACCAAGGTGGTTAACATGTGGCTGTGCTTCATGGATATAGTGATGGGCTTTTGGTTGGCTGTTTGGAGTTTTGGGCTGAAACCACTGGTCCTGTCTATTGGCATACATTTGGAGCGCATCTCTATCACTTTGGCAGTATTTTGAGTTTTGGTGGTGTATGATGGATGGTGGGAATGATGGGCGGATGTATGGCTGAATGACAAGACTGCAAGACAGCCCCAGTATTTTGGAGGTCTGTGTGCGGCTTCTCTGGGGAGGTGGTGAACGGTGGGTTGGGGCCTTGATTTGGCAATGCGGTTCCAACATATGTTGTTTGCTTGATGGCGAGGTTTTTGGATCTTGGGTGGTGGTTTTGTGTCTTGCAGTGGCGTTTCTCAGTTGGGGTAATTTCTGCCATGCTCAGCTGAGGTATTCCCTCAGAACACCCCTGAATGGTTTTTGCGGGCTCTGATCACATTGGTTGACTGTTGCCATGCATGTGCAGGGGCAGTGAGAATCATGTAAGAAGATTAGGTAGTATGGAACAAGGTGCTACACCGTCTAGTAATGGTGGTGCATGTTTGGCATATTTTCACCTGGTCAGGAAATACTGTAACTTGAAATTATTTGGCTGCTGTGGCATTTTCTGTCATCACAGCCCAGAGTGTGAAAGGTTAAAATTTAGTGTTTTCTGGTCCTCATTGGTCTGTGTATATATTTATTTTATGAAGAATGTTTCACAATTGTTGTTCTGTCATGAATGACACATCTGGTGGTTTTGCTCTACTGAGAATCGCATCACTCCTCAAGTTGTTGACCTTATTTTCTTTGGTAAAACTGTAATGTACAAAGGAAAGGAGAAGGCATATACTGTATAATGCATAATGTATTGTGTGTGTGTGTGTGTGTGTGTGTGTGTGTGTGTGTGTGTGTGTGTGTGTGTGTGTGTGTGTAATGCATAATGTATTATGTGTGTGTGTGTGTGTGTGTGTTTGTGTGTGTGTGTGTGTGTGTGTGTGTGTGTGTGTGTGTGTGTGTATATATGGAATTATTAGAAAAGTCTTATTCTTCAGCAACATGAACGTCTAGATGTCAGATAATAAGGTAAATAATGCCAGTTATTACTTTTAATGTAATTAACCTCTAAGAGATTTATTCTTTATGCATTGTGAAAGAGAAGAAAGAGTAGTTCCCAAAGTACCACACAGATTTACACAGAGAAGCATAGAATTTATTCTCCTGTTTAGTTCTAGGACTAGAGGTGTAGACTGCCTATTGCTGTAATCTGATATGTATACACAGGTACTATTACACAAGGCATGAAGTGGAAACAAGACTTTGCAGATTGGCATATTATTATTGTTGTTATTACTATTATGATTTATTACTACTACTAGTATAAGGAGCTTGCTAGGTATGGTTTAATTATTTTATGTCTGAAAATATGTATATGCTCCAAAATGATGAGCCTTTGTAAAACCTGTTATCTTATAAACTTTCTAGGTTGGTGGCAGCATTATTTAAAAAAAAAAAAATTGTTTTAATTTTGGGCTTTCGTACCACTTTTATTTCTCTTGTTCTATTGACTGGCTCCATCTACATGAGCTATATTTGAGGATTGTCTTGGGGTGTATCTTGTGCCATTGTTTCTGGCTTGAGTGGATGGTTTGCTGTGGGTCTATACAGATTTTGCAGGATGTCCAAATTTTACTTCGTATTTGCTTTTATGGCCTATTAGCAGCAACTCACTAAGGTTAAACTTAGAAATAATGATGGACAATTGAGTTTCATGCTAATGTAAAACCTGTCCAAGTTGGTAAGAGCAATGCTTAAAATTATTTTGTATGGGGCTTTTGCCCCCTTTATTTTTGTCTTTGGCTAGGCTGCTTGCTCTGGGAAGTTGGGAGGTAGGCGTCTGAGAATCGTATGAAGGTCATTATTTGTTGATTTTGTTTGGGGTCATTCTAAAGTCGCACTGCTGACTACTGACACTGGGCCATGCAGTTGTTGGCTCCTGAATGGTGTGGGCCTAAGTTGTGGGGATGTTCTGTGATGCCGCCTGGGGTTGTGATCATTGGGGGAGGGGAAGTGATTCCTACTGCTGGATTAAAAAAATGGGACTGAATTTGGTTGCTCACATAATGGCAAATCTCTTTCATTTGGGATTTGCTGACTATATTTATTTCTGAGTAGGTGTGCATTGTCTTTACAAGAATTGTTTAGAAGAATGGAGTACCGCCGAGAGGGAATGGCTGTTTTTCTTCCACAGGGTTTCAGAGGGGGGTTTCGTCATAGGCTTTTTAGCATCACTGACTTTTGGGGGCATTAATGATGGACTCAGATTTTGTTTTGACCTTCTTGCTTTGTTCTGGAGTTTCTGCTTTTTTTAGAAGGGTGGGGAATTATTCTTGGTGGTTGGTTTATGTTACTGGTTGTGGTATAGCCTGAAATTGGTGTTTTTCATTGGGTGACAAAGGAAACATTATAGTTGTGAAAGCATACCTTTCAACTTTCATACTTTGCAGGTTACACATTTCTCCTCATCAATTTGTATAGAGTTGTGTTTTCTGGTCAAGCTTTGACAAAGCATTGAGGGTCCAATTTGGGAAATGGTGACAAGGGAATCTCAGACTTCATACCTT
>NC_056744.1:1698732455-1698792455 GCF_019279795.1 Protopterus annectens | reverse complement strand
AACCTCAAATAACTCTCCCTCTCTGTCTCTCTCTACTGCATCAAAATATTCTTATGAAATTCTCCAAACAAGACTCCTTGATAATCCCACTTTCATTTTATTTTGCAGAGCCCAACAGCTTTTAGGGAAAGTAGAAAAGATATTCTCAAATATAAGCATGCTTGCAAGAGCATGTGAAATATTTCTCTTCTGATATAATACATAAAATGGCAGGAAATATTACTTTACCCCCAAAAAGAATATTATTTTTCATTCACATTTTTTAAGAACACACCAGCAAAGTGATTGTAATGCTTACTAAGTTTATCAGCTTGAAAAAAATGCAAAATATATATGTCTCACTATTATGATTCGAAGACACATAAGTGTGAGACCAGGAATTATTGGGGGGAAAAACATGAAAATATAATACAGTGAATGTAAAACATCACTGTTCTCCTATTACATTTTTTTTTCTTTTTTCTTTTTTTTGTTTACAAGGAGGCATTCATCCCTGTACCCTGCCCCCTCCATATCCCTGCACATATACATATATATATATATATTTATATATATATATATATATACTTATATATATATATATATATATATATATATATATATATATATATATATATATATTCTGTTGGTTTGCTCAACATTTGTTTAATCAACCACATTTGGTCAACTATACAGATAGTTGACAGATCCGTGAGATCTATAATCCCCAGATAGGGGAATATTTCCTTTCTCTGGGCATTGTACAATCTCTAAATTAGCATATATTATTGTGCAGTGTAGTCTCTCACATAAGGGAATATTGTTTATATTTTAATTAATTAATATTTGCGTACACTGAGAAACAATCTTTGTACACGTAATAGGATGTCAATGTTTCCATTTTGAGCTTGAGTGGTTTACCTTCAGAATGTTGGCATTAATGTTAGTCGACAAGATAAAGGTAAACCATATCACTATATATATATATATATATATATATATATATATATATATATATATATATATATAGATATATATATATAGATATATATATATACATAGATATATATATATATATGGTTCTACCTGACTTCGCCGACAGCTGAGAAGACCGACATCGAATCGAGCTCCAGAAGATCGAAAGCGAAGAAGACCGACGCGAATCGCGGGTTGCAGAACATCGACAATGCAGAAGACCGACACGACGGATGACAACACCAACGCCGAGGATGCCGACATGGGGAAAGGCTGTGTGAGTATGCGGTGGTGACGGACGTTAGGGTGCGAGGCAGGTAAGTGTGGAGATTGACGGTCTGTGGGGATAGGGTGGGTTAAGTGAGTTAGGGTTAGGGAGCGATAGGGCGGGTTAAGTGAGTTAGGGTTAGGGAGCGATAGGGGCGGGTTAAGTGAGTTAGGGTTAGGTAGCGGGTAGGTAAGTGTGCGATAGTGACGGACCTTAGGGTTAGGTAAGGTTTAGTGTGGGCTTGTAAGGATTTTGGTGTGCTTGTGTTGTGTGTGTGGTTTGTGGAATGGGGATGTGTTTTGTTTTGTATGGGGTTTCGTGTTTGTGTACCGTCGGTTATTTCGTTGTCGGTTATGTGTGGTTTCGTGTTTATGGACTGTCGAATATGTGGTGTCGGTGATGTGGTTGTCGGTGTTGTGTGGTTTCGATTATGTCAGGTAGAACCATATATATATATATATATATATATATATATATATATATATACCAGAAAATACACACACATACACACACACACACACACACACCATCTCCAAGATTGCCGTATCTCTGAGAAAAAGAATATTCCGAAAAGCATATACCAAACATTTGCTGTAAGTCAGCATTTTAGCTCATTCAATTTTACAACTCAGAGATTCTCAAAAATGAATCTCAAAAAATCAAATGGTTATCAGATATACATTTCTATGTAAAAAGAATGGCAAAACATGAGCATCCAAAATGATAAATATAATATAGCAATAAAGGAGCAGTCTTCTGTAACTGCAAAATGTTTTACTACAAATTTGTTAGAATGACAGACCATGCCCCTCAGATATAAAATGTTCTTATTCAGTTTCTCTATCTAAATAAAGTCTATCTGTGATGTAGTTTACTCTAGAAGTCTAATCTGGATGCTGGATAGTATGCAAGTCGAGTGATTAAACTTCTGAATTCAGGAGAAATAAATAGGATTTTTCCTTCTGATGTGTATTTTAGGCCATTATTGAATTCAGCATTCTGAATAGTTCACTACAGCATCCGTAGTAAAAAAAAAAGTAAATAAATAAATATAAGGCAAACAGCACAACTGGCAGTAAGGGGATGTGGACTAGAGGATGATAATTACTCGATCTTGCTTAGCGTCTACACGTGGGCATATACTTTGTGTGCGTCATAGAATTTACATTGAGATAGTCTGCTTGTTTAATGTGTAGAGTCCTATCTGAAGTTTATAATGCTCGCTGTGTAAAGCTTTTTATACTCAGCCACAAACCTATCCTGCTATCACATTTATCGAACTAGAGTCCCTAGGAAGGTTATAACTGTACGCTCGAACTAGGGACACATTATTTGCAGCTGAACGCTTACTGTTTATAGCCCTAATTAACGGCTGCTTGAGGCTTATCTCTCTTAGCTAGTCACAAGTTAGTATTAGTTGTAGCTGTACCTCTCCCTGGTTAGGTTCCTATTAGCTGTGTAAAGCTGTCATATTTATTCTCTGTACGTGCCCTAGAGGCTTTTACCTCAGCATGCATATGGCAATGAATTAAGATTACTTTCTTTTGCCATACCTTCTTTTTGGGTTAAACACTAACAAACATGGTATGTAATCGTTCGATTTACTATACTCTCTCTAAAGGTTAATACCTTGGCAATGCTGAACTTGCGCTACTAATTTCTGATAATTTAGGCTACCGCAGAGACCACTTACTGTAACTTTGATGATTTTCACATGTTTCTGTTTCCCGCACATTACCAAAGAGAGTCAAACGACAATTGGGGAAGTAGTTGTTTTATCTTAGAGGCTAATATAGTACTGTACTCCCACAACAGCACGTAGTTGTTGGTTCTGATTTTACCCACACTGAATAAACGAAGTCTATGCTAATCTCACCTTAACATAGAACACAGGTCAGTCTTGAACCGATTATTTATTTATTTATTTATTTTTATTTTACATTTGTTGACCGGGATAGTCCGACTGGATGCATGTCCATTTTCAGCGGAGGCCCGGGGAGAAAAGCTCCAAGGGTAAGCAGATACAGCATTACATAATACCAGCATTACATATTACAAATAGACTATTTACAGAGATTACATAAGTAAGCAAGTTAAGCAAGTTGCACAGGTTACAGTTAGTCCTGAGCACAAGTCAGGATTAAATTAAATTACACAGTAAACTGGTTAACAGATTTTAACACATTCGAGTTAGCCTGGCTTGATACATTGACATAGCCAGTTAAGTGACAAATGTTGTTTGAGTCTAGTTTTAAATTGACCTAAGGTGGAAAGTAAGGTAATATCAGCTGGAAGAGAGTTCCAGGATCTACTTACAGAGTTTGCAAAGAGAGAATCACCGGCTGTGTTATTAATTTTGCTAGTTTGAATTAATAGTTTGTTAGAGGATCGAAGCGGTCTAGGATTGTTATAGGGGGTGATAATATTTTTAAGTGCAGGAGTATTGTCCGGATTATAGAGGATTTTATAGGCCATAATCAGTTGGTTATACTGGATTATGCTAGGTAGTTCAAGCCAACCAAGCTGATTTAGATTGATGCAATGATGTGTCCTAAAAGGCAGCCCAGTGGCAAACCTGGCAATGTGGTTGTAGCAAATTGAGAGTTTGTTAAGGACAGTCTTGTTCAAATTCGAGAGTAGAGGGGATGCATACAGAAGGGTTGAAAGAAGGTGAGAGCGAGCTATGACAATTTTAGCTGGAGGGGTTAGGAAGGCTTTTATTCTGTAAAGTGACCCTAGTTTTTTATTGATGGTTTTGATAGTTTGGTTAACATGTAGGTCAAATTTGAGATTATTGTCTATGATGACACCTAATAGTTTTGTAGATGGGTCAGGGGAGATTATTGTGCCATCATTTGATTTTATGGTAAAGGTGAAAGTGGTAGACCTATGTGTTGGTGAAAATAACAGCATTTTAGTTTTTTTGGGATTTAGGATCAGACGATGTTCAGAAAGCCAGTTTTCTATTGTATTAAAAGTGGTCTGGGTAGCTGACCATAACTCTACTGAAGATGTGGCTGAGCAAATCAGGGTAGAGTCATCAGCATATTGGATACAGCTGACTTTTGGGATGACAGTATAAAGGTCGTTAATGAAGATGGAGAACAGCAAGGGCCCTAGTATAGAGCCTTGTGGTACTCCGAGGGTGTTAGGTAGAAGGTTAGAGAGTTTGTTCTGCCAGAGGACAGCCTGCTGTCAACCATTCAGGTAGGATTGAAACCATTGGAGGGCTCCAGTATCTAGAAAGATTGTTTGCAGGGTGTGGATTCAAAGTTGGTGATCAACCATATCGAATGCCTTGGAAAGATCAAAAAAGAGGGCTGAGGATATATAATTATTGTTGCGATTATGGTTTATGGTGTTAGTAAAGGCTAGGAGGGCTGAAGTAGTGCTGTGATGAGGACGGAAGCCATGCTGAGTGTCTGCCATAAGGTGATTTTGGATTAGGTGGTGCATGAGTTGTCTATGAATACATTTTTCCATAATCTTTGCAAGTGGAGAGAGTATAGCTATTGGCCTATAATTGGAGAATTCAGTAGAGCTGCCTCCTTTGTGAAGTGGGATTACATAGGATATGCCTTATACAAATGACTACCTGATTTTCAAAATCACATATTGCTTATACTTACCCTATTATATTATAGTTCAAGTCAGTATTTTAGGATTTAACATCCGCTTTTTGTGTAGGGCTTGCTGATAGCCTCATTTGATAACTAATGTATGGAAAACTTTTCCCACAGCTCTAATATTCAAGCTTTCAGCATGTCATAGGAACTGTTGTTAGACCTCTTTGAATTTATCTGTGTATTTCATTTTATTGACGAAGTATTCTAACAAGAATATATTTTAACATGAATACATTGTTGATGCTTTTAGCAAATACTTGTAAGTGTATATGATACATCTGAATTTGTTTTCTAACATTAACACTGTTAGCGTTACTATCTTTTCTCTCCTCCTACCTTTCACTAGCTTGGTTAATTGGTACATTCAAGAACCTAACTACCCGTCTACCACCCTCCTGGAAGACCAGAAAGTTCACCAACTAAGATCTCTCCCTTCAGCTCCCTGAGAAACCAACTCAATAAGACAGTGAAAGTATGTCCTGTTTCTGTATGTTCTAAATTAAAAGACTCTCCTACGTTAGGTAAGCTTCCTACCCAGGATAGCCAGCAGCCAATAACCCCCAATCTCCACTTCCTTACTAGTGCTGAATCTTACTTTATATCTTGCTCAACCATTCCTATTGCTATACTTATAGTATCTTTTCTCTCTCCCTCCTGCTATCAGCCCCTTGCTTAAGAACCAGTCCTTGCAGTTAAACAACTGGCCACAAGGTGGCACCTTCCCACTATCCTAATTACACCACATACTCTGTTTTCCTAATCTCCCTCAGCCCTTACTTACTTTGTCTTTTACATCACATACACTGTTTTTCTAACCTCCCTCAGCCCTTACTTACTTTGTCTTTTAAACAGAGTTTCTTACACTGACCTATTCCTTTTCAACCTTCCCTCCCTGACCTTGCTATACAATACTCTTACCACACTCCTGTATCCCAACGTAGTTATCTCCCTAGATTAACCTAATATACCATTACACTTCTCTCACTCTCTGACCTACCTGCTGTTTTCCTCCACTCTACAGATTGTCTCCCTTAGTAATCCACTCGCTTGTGTCTTCCCGCTTCGTTCGCCCTTCGGGCTCACTCCGCTTCCCTACCCTGCCCCCGAATTCCACCTGCCCCCAGTGTCTCTTAACTTATACCTTCATAAACACACACCCTTTTCTATCAACCAGTCATACTAATACTACTAGCCACACCCTACATTTCTATCACCACTCCCCCCAGGAATATATCTCCACCCACTAACACCAGCCTAACCTTCCATAAGTCAACCCCTGCTCTCAGTCCATCAACCAATCATACTAATACTACTAGCCACACCCTACATTTCTATTACCACTCCTCCCAGGAATATATCTCCACCCACTAACAGCAGCCTAACCTTCCATAAGTCAACCCCTGCTCTCAGTCCTTCCCCTCTAATACCTACTATACCCTCCTCTGCCATGCCTGACCAACACCAATCTTTACTAGCACTCTTACTCCTAACATCTCTTACCACTACTTACCTCCTAACCTCCTACGAATATCCCCTCCTCTCTACTCTTAACATCCCAGACAAACAAACAATAACACTTTATCCATCTTTATCTACAAACTTTCTCAATGCCCTCTACAAGCCCAGTTACTATCAAGCTAAATATCATTGCCTAATCCATATTAAATACTCAATTCTAAGCAATAGAAAATTACTTGACTACCTCTGTAAACCTCTCCAATACTACAACTTTATGCTACTCCACTCCTTAATAGATGGAGACATTCACCCCAACCCTGGTCCAAACCCTTCCCCACCCCCCCGCTAACTGCAACCAAAACAAAACAATCCCTTTACCAGCAACCAACCTCCCCACTAATTGCAACCAAAGCAAAACAATCCCTTTACCAGCAACCAAACCTTCCAAAACACTCTCAGTAGCCCATCTAAATATACGTAGTATTTGCAACAAAATACCACAAATTCATGCCCTGCTAGATGTTCAGCAGTTTGACATCCTCTGCTTAACAGAAACTTGGCTAAAACCCACAATAAAAGATAAAGAAATTTTGCCCCCCAGGCTATAATATCTTTAGACAAGATCGCAATAAAAAAAAAAAGGTGGAGGGGTAGCAATTCTCTTTAAAGCAGGACTACAAATTACCAAAATAAATCATAACCTATCCTCAGATAATAATGTAGAAATAATTATGTCTAAACTGCAGCTTAACTCTCATAAATCAATTAACATCATCTGCACCTACCTTCCCCCAGGTAAAAATATTGCAATACTAGAAGGCTTACTAAACTGGCTTTCTAAAAATCTCCCTCAGGAAACAATACTCCTAGGAGACTTTAATATTGACTGGAAATTACGTACCCACACTAACCCAGCCACCCTGATCAACCTGTTTGGCTTCTCACAAGCTATAAACTCTCCAACTAGAACAAATAAACTTAATAATAAAGAAAGTATCCTGGACTGGATACTAACAAATAGCCCACAACAAAAATATGCAACAGGAACCCTCCCAGACGACCTTAGTGACCACTCTCTAATATATATTATCAGACATAAAACAAGTTTAGCTATCCCTATTTCAGTCAGAACAGTCCGTACCAAAAAACATTTTGACCACGAACTATTTCAAACTGAACTTACACAATGCAACTGGTCACCTCTTAAGTCTCTCCCTATAAATGAAGCAGTTAATTACTTCAATACCACCTTCCTGGCTATATTAGACCATCATGCCCCAATGCCCTCCATAAGAATGAAAACTAAACCAGCCAAATGGCTCTCAAATCATACTAAGAAACTAATCCTTAATAGAAACAAATCTTGGGCAAAATGGCATACCACAAGGAATAATACTGATCACCAAACTTTTAGACAACAAAGAAACATAACAAAAAAAGCTATCCTACAAGATAAAAAGAACTTTTATATTCAACTACAACAATCGTCCCTTCAACAACCACAAAAGTTCTGGACTACTATTAACACACTACTATCACCAGGCAAAGTAGCCACACCTAATCCAATAGGCTCCAACCATGACTGTCCAACACAAACAGCAAATGCCTTTAATAATTTCTTTACTACCGCTATACTAAATCTAGCAAATCAACAAAAACCTGATACTTCCAAATTGCCCACTCCGAGCTCCATTCCCCCCCCTTCCATCTCGAACCTATACCCACCTCCTATATCTCCTCCTTACTTCAAAAATTAAAACCGACTACCCCCTCAGCTGATAAATTACCAGCAGAATACCTTCAAATAGGAGCCAAAGCTATTGCCTATCCCATCTCCATATTGATTAATAGAACCATAAAAGAAGGCACTATCCCATCTAGCTGTAAAATCTCACACATTATTCCTCTTCACAAAGGTGGAGACTCAACTGATTTCTCCAACTATCGCCCCATAGCTCTACTCTCTCCACTAGCTAAAATAATGGAGAAATGCATCCACAAACAATTACTAAACCACCTACTCCTCCATAATCTTCTAGCTAACTGTCAACATGGTTTCCGACCATTTCATAGTACCACCACAGCCTTGTTATCCTTTACTAACAGTATCAACAAAAATCACAATAAAAATATTCCTTCCTCAGCATTCTTTGTAGACCTTTCCAAAGCCTTTGACATGGTCAATCATCAGCTTCTCCTCCACCTTCTGAAGTTACTCTCTCTCGACAATCCTGCTATGAACTGGTTTACATCTTACCTGGAAAACCGAAAACAAGCGGTTCTCTGGCAAAACCATCTTTCAGACCTCCTTCCCACCTCCCTAGGTGTCCCTCAGGGCTCCATTTTAGGACCACTATTGTTTTCCATTTTCATAAATGACCTTCATCTTTCTACTCCACTCTCTACCTGCATTCAATATGCAGATGACTCTACCATAATCTCTTCTGGCACTTCCCAAACTGAACTTCATTCTCTCACACAAAAAGCTTTCACCACTATAGAACAATGGTTCTCTAACCATTGTCTTCTCCTTAACCCACAAAAAACCCAAACTTTTGCTCTTTACACCTTCTTACTTGTCTCCCCCTCTTCATTTTACACTCATATCCAGTAATGGTACCGTTATTTCACCAGACCCCACCACCAAACTCCTAGGTATTACTATTGACAATCAACTAAAGTTTGACAGTCACATAAACACCACAATAAAGAATGTTAACAGAAAACTCGGATCCCTCTATAGAATTAAACCTTTCCTAACATCTGAAGCCAGGACCAGAATATCTAGAACTCACCTAATCTCTACCCTATTATATGCTTCTCCCATATATACCAATCTTTCTAAAAATAACCTTAACAAACTAGCTAGATCATACAACAATATTGCCAGATTTGCTAGAAACACTCCCTACAGGACTCATCACTGCCAGAACCTAAAACAACTAGGCTGGCTTGAATGACCTCACCAATTACAATTCAACCAACTTATAATTGCCCACAAAGCCCTATACCAACCCAACAACACACCAATTCTTACTATCTTCATAAGGTCATATAACAACCTGAAGAATCTACGTTCCGCTAACAAAATGTTGATTTACACTTCCTTATCATATAACTCAGCAGCTGACTCCATATTTTCTAATTCAGTTGGTAAAATATGGAATCAATTGCCACAAGACCTTACAACCCTAACCTCTCTCCCACTATTTAAAACTAACCTAAAACATTTCCTCTCTAACCACTGGTTATGCTCTTGTACCAACCCTGACTAACTGTTATTCACTAATTTTCCTGTTTCATTTAAAACAGAATATTCTGAACTATAAACCTCTTTATGTAACTCTCTATAAACTGATCTTTCCTCTTAATTTCTAACATTATCATTCCTGAGTACCACTTTCCATGTTCGATTCTTTAACTAACTTTTTAACGATGCTTTCTTTAAATTATGTTTTGGTATTTTTAAATTTTTACAAATCAAAATATGTAAATTGTAAATTTTCGTTAATCTGAGGATGCATCATTCTATATTAATGTTTATTTTCTAATAGTTGTATGATATATCTCTATGCTTTTTTCCAAGGATGTTTTTAATATGTTTTTAATATGTCTTTAAGATGTTTTTTTTACTGGAGCTTTTCTCCTCGAGCCTCCACTGAAAATGGACATGTATCCAGTTGGATTAGCCCGGTCAACAAATGTAAAATAAATAAATAAATAAATAAATAAATGTCTTTGAAAAGTTGTATTTTTGTCATGCTTTGAAATTTATTTGCAAAACTCTCAGCTATTAATAGTATTCTCATCTAAAACATGCCTATGACTGCTGTTTTTACCTCACTGCTTCTGGTGCAGCATACCTCTGAATTTGACTCCAGTAACTTGAAAACATGGCAAGTTACAATTGCTTTTTCCCCAAAATATATAGGATTATAATTCTGATATAATGAGAACATTAATACACATATACACTCTGGTGATGAGTTTTACATGGTCTTTTGTGTAGAGGTTAAGTACCTCCTGAAGGGCATTAGGCATAATAGTGCCAAACTGTGACTACAAAAGTACCCTTAAAAACTGGATTTACTAATTGCATGCAGCAGGTAATATGTCAGCTCACAAAATGCAGTTCACAATAAAAATGTCAAGGACATCTGAGAAGAATTTTGGCACAAAACATATACTTTATGACCCAGCCAAATGTATTATTTATGAGATGATATAGTTCATTTGACTGTGAAGGACTCAAATAAATATAATGGTCTTGTTGATCCTTGCAGATATTTTCTCCCCTAAATAAACCATATCAGTAATTATTCAGAAGTGATTTTGTAACTGGTGTTTGCTTTCATATATCACCTGACACTAATACATGATACTACCACTGTCTATACTCCCGATGTCTCATTATGAAGAAAATGAAAAAGCATAACATCCACAGTAATGTATTTCACTTGCTGCTCCTCTCTCAAGTTGAATGGCATAGAAATAAATAAAAAATAAATACAAGTTACTATGGAGACAGTGGTCATTGCTAACACACTACCTAGATCTATTGCTTATTGCCTTTTTTTCTGTCAGAAAAAGTGAAAGAAAATTCAGACACTGTAATGTACTTACCTTGAAGTTTTCAAATACTAAGTTCTGCCTTCCCCATCCCCACCAAGCCACAGCAATGATCACGTTAATGTGATTGGACATAACCTGCCTTAGGTTGCGTCTATCAACTGCCTCCCATAACTCTCAACCATCAATCTTTAATTGAAAAAAGAACAAAATGTAGAACACAGCAATACTTACTAACAGCTTCAACTAGGAAATTCACAGCATAGCTAAACACAATTTCTTCCCCCTTATTTAAAATTATTTTGTGTTGATATGTGGGAGTTAGCACAGAGTGCATAAGCTCTGAACTGTTAATGAGCTTCTTCCAGTACCTGGGGTGCAAGGTTTGAGTCCTTGCACCTTTATATGTTTAATGCTTTATTTTGAATTAGTCAGCTGTCATCAGTCATTGTCCCAGGGTTGCAACTGAAAATGAACCATTTGTCCAGTGAGTTTAATTGGTTAATAAGTACATAAAATAAAAAAAATGCAGTGTGATTCACTATTAATGTTGCCACCTTTCGTTGTGGCTAAAACTGGAGTAAGGCTACACCCCTCACATTACCAGTATCCATGCCCACCCCTGCATTTTCTTCTGCCCACAGTCCGCCTGTTTTATGATGTCACTGCAACATCATAGGGAGGGGAATGCCCTCTTTTTCCTTTTCTAATGCCTGCGGTCAGCTGATTTACTATGCTTTTCTGTAAAAAAGCATAGTAAATCAGCCAATTTACAAACTCTGATAGTCTGTTTCTTTTTTTTTTAAACAGAATACCAGAGTTTGTACAGTGTTTTCTGGACTACCAGAGAATCAATTTAATTTCTGGATAGTCCGGAAAAAAATGGAGGGGTGGCAACCCCATTCACTATTATACACCATGACTACTAAAAAGTCCTGATTATAAAAAGATGACAATGAAAAAGTCTTTCAGGTTGTATGTACTGATTATTTCTCCTTTGTCTCAGACACTTGTTCAACCACTTTCAGTTCTAAGCCAATATTTTATTTTTCTGAGCTGCAGTCCTTCATTACTGGGCTTAATTTTCTCATTGTTTTGGTGCTATTTGGGGTAAGAGTAGCCTAGGCTAATCACAGTGAGGGCCTATTGCTTGTTTCCTGACTAATTTTCATGTGCTTTCTTTCTACTGCTCCACCCACTTTCTCTTTTGTGCTTAAAATCACATAGCCCCACACTCTTTCATCAATCCTTCCTTCTCTATCTCTCTCCAGTGTGGTGCAAGAGAGTAGCAGGGTAAATAATCTGCTTCAGTCCTTTGACTGTCTTAAGTTATGTTTACAGTAATATGTTACTTGCATTTTTCTAATGGTACTTTACAAACATTATTGTTTGCACTGACTGCTGGTGAAGCCTTATTAATTTTTATCTGTAATATGTCCCCTCTATTAAGAATGACTTAAACCCATTTTTTGTACAGTAGTTGATGGTGTCAGCAGTTTCGTAATGGTAAAAGGAAAAGATAAAGTGAACTGACCACGGCTGTTTAAAACAATAAAAGATTTATTAAAAGTAAGCGCTTTCACGATAGATAGCAAATCGCTTCATCAGATTTTAGTAAAACCACACAAACTCTGAAATTTAAAATACTGCACATCCAATCAGGAAGCTGCTCATCAATGACATCATTAATTAAGCTTTATTAACTAAGTACAGGTGCATACAATATGTTCAAGTATAAATTGTACATCACATTAAAAACTAAACAAAACTGCATCAATATAAAGTGTGCAATACAATAAATAACTAAGCATTTATTTATGCATACTTCAGATGACTCCTTTTATAGTCAATAAATAATTGAATATATATATATATATATATATATATATATATATATATATATATATATATTTCTTAAAGATATAATATTTATACATTTGGTACTTATTACGTTTGGATGACTTAATAACATTCCATCAATGCTTCAAAGGCCTTGCTTTTAAAAATGGTTTAAGTGATACTGCACTATTAAGTTCTGGAAATCTATCTGCCTTTAAAAGTAATATCCATTTTTGTTCAACTTCTTCCTCTCTGTTGTTGATGTCTCCCCCACGGATATTGGGTTCAACTAATTCAAGTGCCATAAAATTAAAAACATGTTCTGAGCCATCAGACTGGACATGTTGAGCTAGAGCACTAGTGTCTTTTAATTTTGCTATGTCTCTAATATTTTCCTGTATGTGTTCTTTAAACATCCTGGTGGTTTTCCCCACATAAAAAGCATAACAATTTTTGCAGAAGCAGAAATACACTAGAAACTGGGTCCTGCAATCTGCATAGAAATCAATGTTGATATTAAAGCCAGAAAGTGGTTGATGGAAAGAGGATTTACTATATAAAAAGTTACATGCTGTGCATCTCCTACATGGAAATGTACCAGTTCTTTGTAATAGTTGCCCCTTCCCATACCTGTTAAAAGATGTCTTATAACAAAGTTGTCTTTTTAACGATTTCTTGTTGTTAAAAGAGAAACTAGGTTTGTTATCTATAAGTCCCTCTAATTCATCGATAGATCTCAAAATATTCCAGTTTTTCTCAAAGATCTCACAAAACCTCTTTGAGTCGCTGGAATAGGTCAACGGAAATCAAACTTTGTTATTATGTTTCTCAGTAGCTCGTGTTTCGTAGTTGCTATTGCTTGAGAAATAGGGATTACCTCTATAGCTACGTCCATTGTACATTTCCTCAACACTTTTATCTATTTCTTTGCTGTTATATCCTCTCTGTTTAAATTCATCCTTTAATAAGGTCACAGCTTCCTCTTAGCCTTCTTGTGTATTATGTAGCCTGCTCATATGCATAAATTGTCCCTTAAGGACATTTTTACAGATGTGTGGGGTGCATGCTACTTTTATGTAAAATGCTATTTTTGCGACTAGGTTTCCTGTAAAGACTAGTTACCGTTTCCTTTAATATTGTCTTATGAATCTTTACATCTAGGAATTCTATCGCCTGCTCTGAATAATGATAAGTGAATCTTAAAAAGTCAGTTGAACCTTGTAAAAATTGAACAAATGTCTCCAGGCTATCTACACTCCCTCCCCAAAGCAGAAAAACATCATCTACAAAACAAGTGTACCATAAGATGTCATTGGAGAAGTTGCTCTGTTCCAGGAATAATTCCTTTGCCCATGCTACTCCAACCTTTTGTAGGTAAAAATTTTCATCAAAGATAAAAACATTGTTCTCAAGACTGATTTCCAACAAACTACATATCAATTCATTTTTGGCCATGCTGTACATCTTCTTATCATTAAGCAAGTTTCTTATCCTTTCTATACCCCAGTCATTAGGTATGACAGTAAATAATGAGATGATGTCCATGGTATCAAAAATAAACTCTCTTTCAGTAATATTTACCTTATCATAAAGTAGTTTAAGGAAAACTTTTGTATCCTTTAAAATGTTATCACAATTCTCCAATACAGGATGTAAACATTTTTCAACATAGCTAGAGAGGCTTTCAGTAGCCCAACCTCCACTTGAGACAATAGGTCTCATCTGTGGGTCGTTCATATTCTTGTGGACCTTAGGCAGTCTATAAATCATAGGTATGACAGGATGTTCATCCTGGAAATAGTTAAAAAGTTCCTCTGAAATATGCTTGGACATAAGAAAATGAAATACATAGAATGGCACTCTATCTATAATAGCTTTAACTTCACTATTCGAGATAGGGATATAGGTGTTCGTATACCCTAGTAGTGACATCATCTGTTGCATATGTAGTGACTTGTCCATCACAACAACTCCCCCACCTTTATCAGCTGGTCTGATTTCAATACTAGACAGACCTTTCAATTGCAATAAAGCTTCAGTCTCATCTTTATTAGGATTGTGATACATAGGTACACTGTCTTGTTTAAATGCATCTCTTATTTCCTTTTCACTTGCAATAAAGCTTCAGTCTCATCTTTATTAAGATTGTGATACATAGGTACACTGTCTTGTTTAAATGCATCTCTTATTTCCTTTTCACAAACATTTACAAATGTTTCTATGTTGGCTTGGGTACAAAGACAAGGCTTTCTAAAGATAGTTTTCATTACTTTGATAGATTGTCTTTAAAGTTAATGTACGTGCAAATAATCTCAGTTCTTTAAGTAATTCAAACATAACTGTCTTTTGAGCAGGAAAAAACATTAGCCCTTTTTCTAATAATGATTCCTGGGCTTTAGTTAATGTTAAACTAGATAAATTAATTACCAGTTTTTGCCATTCCTGCTGCACGTTGTCATCATGTTCTGATGGGAACCTTCTCCTTTCTTTTGCTGTATTTTGCCTTTTCGCCCTCTGCTCTTGGATCTCTCTCTGATAGGTAGCGCATTGTTCAAAACGAACAGCAAAATCAATGTCTGTGTTACTTCCTTCTCTAAAAAAGATGCCACATTTGAAGTTGCCCCTTTTCTCTGACTAATAGACACTTTATCTATATTGCAGCTGTTAAACTGCGGGCCTATTCCTTCACTTCTCGCTGCCTCGTCTGGTATTCTATTTATGTGTGATGTCACAGGGCTCACATTATTCCCATGTTCAGTGTCATTAGCAGGCATTAAAGCAACAATGCTCTCTTTTTCAGTCCTCACTGGTGTTCTGTTAGCATTTCTTAATGCTGGTCGAGGATTATCAGTATTAGTCCTAACAGAAACTGAATATTTTGGCCAGGAAAAGACTTCTTTGCATTGAAAATCGTTAAGATCTCTTTGTAGTTTTTTCATTTTGGTATTTTGTAGTTTCTTCTCATAACTAAGAATGTTGTTGTATCTTCCAGCTTTTCCCAGTTAGGGGTCACCACAGCGGAACTCCGGTCCACTAATGATTGGCAGTAGATTTTTACATACCGCGTTGCCAGCCCTGACACACAACCTTCAACGAAGGTATGCCCATTCATGAATGTCTCCACACAGAAAACGCTTTAACTGAGAATCGAACAGGACAACATCTTACTGTGAGGTGACAACGCTACCGCAGCACCACCACTGCAGCACCTTCTCATAACTAAGAATATTTTCATTTAAATCATCTAATTTAGTGCCTGAAACTTCAGCTGAGAAATTATTGTTTAGGTGATGCTGTAAATCACCAATCTCATATATTAATGTTTTCTCCTGGGGTTTAAAAAATTCAATAAGTAAATGCATATAGTCATACCTTAATTGTAGGTTAAGCTGCTGCCATCTCTGTAGTAACTCAGGATATAGATTCCCGTAGGTAGGCATCATTAGTACTCTCAGTCCTCTGGGCACTATTTTGTATTTCAGTGATGCCTCAATATGATATCTTTGCCATTGGAGTCTTTTAAAACTATACAGTTTATTCTCAAGGCTCCAAAAAGTTTCTATGAACCTAGTATATATATATCCTGGTCTACCACTTCATTGTTATGGACTGGAAATACTGGATTTTGCATCAATGGATTGAAAGTCTCATCCAGTAAACGACTGAAACAACAGTCTTGTCTCTTGTATTCATTAGTATTTTGTTCAGTTACTTCAGCCATGCCCCACCCTTGAAACCACAGAGTATAACAGTTAAGAAAAAGTATCCAGGCTGAGTAAACACTCAGTTTTCACCTCAGAGCATCCAAGTAAAAAGAAAAGAAAAAGCGAACTGACCATGGCTGTTTAAAACAATAAAAGATTTATTAAAAGTAAGCGCTTTCACGACAGGTAGAAAATCGCTTCATCAGACTCTAGTAAAACCACACAAACTCTGAAATTTAAAATACTGCACATTCAATCAGGAAGCTGCTCATCAATGACATCATTAATTAAGCTCTATAATATGTTCAAGTATAAATTGTACATCACATTAAAAAACTAAACAAAACAGGGTATTAATCTAAAGTGTATAATACAATAAAAACTAAGCATTTATTTATACATAGTTCAGATGACTCCTTTTATAGTCAATAAATAATTGAATATATATATATATATATATATATATATATATATATATATATATTGTCAAAGGAAAAACAACTTTGAAATGATCAACACATGGCAGGTTCAGGTTAAGGCACTTTAATCTTGCAGCAAGGAGACAAAAACGTGCTAATACAGAGTTTGTCTAACTAGAATTGGGAAGTGAAGCTATTCTTATACATTTCTTACAAGGCATTGCCTACTAAGCTGACGTAATAAATCACAAGTTCTTTCAATATTATTTCACAGCAGCTGGTTGTACATGATTTTCTGCTGGTATACAAAGTTTACAAAAAAAACTTCCTAAGAAAAACAACGTGGCCTTGATGACCACCAGTCAGATATGACTTCTCACTATGCAATATTACCATTCAAGGTACTATGGCTAATTTGAGCACAAAGCAAGTACAGATTATACTTAATTTCTTCAAGCAATCATTATCTAACTGTATCTAGTTTTTCTGCAGCTGTGCATGTTCTCATAACACGAACAGAGCTGATTCTTCAAGTTCAGTTACATTATAGAAAACAGTATTGTTCTATTCATTAATTTCCTGACCTAGCAGATAATCACCTGCTTCTCAGTATATTTCCAAAAGGCATAAACATGAATTTTGCTGTGCTAGCAAATACTAGGTCAGAGAGAATCTTGCAATTTCAGAAAGCATACTGCAGTTTGAAAAAGCATCTTATAATTTCATACAGAATTAAGCCGTACATAAAATAGAATGAAATGTGTTAACCCTTTTAGCTTCTAATAAGCACTAAACATATACATTAATACATATTTTTCTAACATCCCCCCGTTAATACTTTTTATTCTATTTTCAAAAGCATAAACAGTTTGCTTCTTCTCCTAACCTCTTCTGTTCAAGATTTGCAGTTAAGAGAGTCATTCAGTTTAAACTTATGAAAGTGTTTCACTTTTCAACAGTTCTTCAATTTCAGTACTTTGATATAAAGTCTCAGAAACTGACATGTCTATAAAATCTTTGATTAATCTTTTCAAGCAGGGAATACCACAACAAACGCACACTCCCAACAGGAGTAATCCCACACAAATGGCAATCAGGATGTTCATTAGGATGCTACCGCACCCCCCAAACAAATTTTGGAAAAAGTCCATCAGTGGGTTTGGGCCTGGTTTGGTCATAGCCGACACTTGCTGAATCACCTCAAGATAGTCGTTTATCTCATGCTGGTTGTCAGGAATATATGAACAGCACTCCTCTTTTATTAAAGCGCATGTACCACCTTTTGCCACTAGGGTAAAGTCAAGAGCCATGCGGTTTTGAAGCACCACAGTTTTCATAGCGTTCAGTTCATCAGTCATTAATTTGAGAGCAGAAAAAGTTGCATTACTCATTACTTCGAGAAGTTTGGACAGTTTGCTCAGCTCCCAAATTGATTTCACTGCACCATATGCAGGGGCTATACCTGCCCACGATATAATAGTGTCACTCAAGTCCATGTGTGTCAGTTTATCTTTGTTTTTCATGGAATTATGGTATCTCCAGCCTGCTTCCATTCATCCCACTGGATTTTCAGGCCTTTTGATTGGATTTCCGGTTTTCTTGGTGACCTCTCTGACATTTCGAATTTTTCCCTGAGGCAAGACCGCAGTGTGTCGCATGGCCGGAACCAGGTAACCCAAAAAACAACTGCCAGACCAGTTCTCAGGTAACAATTTGTATGCCTTTTTTCCCACAAACAAAATAACAATTCTCTACTTTAGTATTAATATACACTTGCCCTGCATGAAACATTTTATTATCAATAATTGATAGTTTAAAAAGAACAGGATTACGTTGTATCTCATCAATAGTTTTATGTATCAACTCAAGATATGAGTCATAGTTTGCATCACAGATATAACCTGCATTATTGGCTTTGGTATAACATTTGTAAGGAACAGTCACATTACAATTACTCCAACCTACCTGAACAGTATCATTTTTGTAAAAACACACAATTCCCTTTTGTGTAACAGGCAGGTACAATGCTATTTTGTCTTGTGATTTTACAGTTGTAGTATCAAAAATCAAATTTTCCCAGGTCTCATTGACCCCTAGGGGGACAGCAGTCATTAATAATCCCCTGTATGATGTTGGTATAGCTGTGCAAATCCAGCAATTCGAAACATTAAAAGTTTCAGCATACACATATTTAATTGTTTGGTAAGTGTTAAGGTTTGGATGCCAGTCTATGAGTGATTCATGTTTATTCAGTTCAGCTCGTGTGGCTGGAAAAAGGAAAGACCACAACAAAAAGATTAATGTTATCAGTATGGCCAACAGAATGATCATGCAATACTTCTGAGGTTGTTCAACATTTCTATTTGCTCCATATCTGGTCATTTTGTTCTTGTGTAACAGTAACAAGTTTTTTGTCCAGTTCAAAGTTTTTAACCAATTTACAGTGTGTCAGATGAACTCAGGACGCTCGCTCTGTGATCTTGACTGCAGTGGGTGTTGACAGTAGCACTTGGTATGGCCCTTCCCACTTCAGTGTGGTCCAATTCTTCTTCTTGATAACTTTCACTCAGACCCACGTGCCTGGGACTACTGCTGCTTCCGATGGTCTGGCTTGCTCTTTATCTGAAACAGAATTTAACTGCAAAAGTTGTTTATTACTTAAAAGTCATCTCATATATTCTGCAAGTGAACTGTCAGCCTCCTGGTCTGCAGGCATGAGAGGTTTCCACTGAGGTATATAATATGCCCTCCCAAACAATATTTCAAAAGGAGTTAACCTCTTTGCATTTGGAAAAGTTCTCATGCTCAACAGTGCCAGAGGCAGGCAGTGCACCCAGTTCTTCTGTGTCTCACTAATCAATTTCCTAAGTTTGTTTTTCAAAACCCCATTATACCTCTCTAGTAATCCTGCAGATTGGGGGTGGTATGCACAATGGTTCTTTAAAGAAATTCTGAAATATCGGCTCAACTGTTGTATAGTTTGATTTACAAAGTGTGTGCCATTGTTACTGTAGATCTTTTCTGGTATGCCAAATCTAGGAATAATTTCTTTAACAAGGACTTTTGCAACAGTAGCTGCATCTGGATTTTTGGTCGGAAAAGCTTCCACCCATTTGGAAAACATCTATAATGACAAGACAATATTTTTTATTTTCACATTTGTTTAGTTCTATAAAATCCATACAGGTAGTATGGAACGGGTACGGTGGTGTTGGGAAACTCCCTTGCTTAGGCTTCAATGCCCCTTGTGCATGATGCTTGTTACAAACATGGTATGCTGCACAAACATTTTTTGTGTAGTTTGTAAATCCATATGCAGTGAACACTTGGTTCACTAACTGTACCATCCCCCCTGTTGAGACATGGCACTGCTCATGTCTCAACAAAGTTGCATATCTAAACAAATTAGATGGCAAAATTGGTTTTCCTTCTTTGGAGATGTACAGCCCTTTCTCAAGAATTGCTCCTCGTTTTATCCATTTCTGTTTTTCTACATTTGTAGTAAGTGTCTGCATTGTTTTCAACATTTCTAAATCTAAAATCTCAGAAGGTTGTAATTCCTCACTCAAAAGAAATACTTCTGAAGCTGAAGCTGCTTGCTTTGCAGCTGTATCAGCTCTTGCATTACCTTTTGAAATCCTATCCTGTTGCTTGGTATGAGCTACACATTTACAAATAGCTACTTTCTGAGGCAACTGAATAGATTCTAACAAATCTAAGATAAATTGCGCATGATTAATCGGTTTAGCAGTGGATGTTATCATTCCTCTATTTTTCCACTGTTGTTCAAAAACATGTTCAGTAGAAAAAGCGTACTGGCTGTCAGTAAAAATGTTCACACATTTACCCTTTGCTATGGTACAAGCCCTTGTCAAGGCAATCAATTCTGCTGCTTGTGCAGATAAGTTGTGTGGTAAAGACTTCACTTCTAAAATCTCAGTATCAGAAACTACTGCATACCCCACTAGGTTCTGTCCTGTAGGACCCCTTCTGCATGAGCCACCCACGTAATATGTCACCTCGGCATCATCCAAGGGAACATCCATTAGATCTTTTCTAGGCAGTGTCTTTTGCTCAATCTCCTGCAGGCAGCTGTGTGGTGTGCCATCCGCAGGGGTCGGGAGCAATGTAGACGGGTTTAAGGTTGTACATCGTTCAATTGTCATATGAGGTTGGCTCAAGAGTATAGTCATACAGGAAAGATGTCTAGCAGGAGAAAGATATGCTACATTTTCTTGCAGTAAAATAATTGCGACTGCATGAGGCACTCTCAATGTGAGAGGGTGGAAGAACACTACTGAGGCCGAAGCCTGTACTGCCATTGCAGCTGCAACTACTGCTTGTACACAGTGGGGCAGGGATCACACCACTGGGTCCAGCTGTGATGAATAATAAGCTATGGGGCGTTGCTTATCCCCATGTTGCTGTGTTAACACTGATGTCATGTAACCTTGCTTACAATCTACACTTTGGAAAAAACGTTTATGATAGTTTGGTAATCCTAAAACTAATGAGGATGCTATCAGTTGTTTCAGTTTGCAGAAAGCTGATTCTGCTTCTGGTGTCCATTGTAATAAATATTGTGCTGCCATAGGCTTTTTGTATATCAAGTTGGTCAGTGAAGCAGACTCCAAGGCATAGTTTGGAATCCAACTCCGACAGAAGTTAGTTGTGACCAGGAAGGACATAATTTCCTTCTTGGTAGTTGGTTTGGATGCTTGTAAAATTGCTATTTTCCTATCTTCATCTAATGGTCTGCCTTCTTTGGATATTACATATCCCAGGTATTTAACCTGTTTTCTCCAAAGCTGCAATTTGTTTTTGTTTACTTTATGTCCCTGAGAGGCTAAAAATTGTAGTAATGCTATGGTATCTTCCCTGCATTCTTGCTGGGTGGGGGCTGCCAGCAGGATGTCGTCTACATAAAGTAAAATTTGGCTGCCTCTTGGTGGGCTAAATCCCACCAAGTTGCTTGCCATCTCTTGTGTAAATATTGTTGGGCTTTCACAATACCCCTGTGGTAGTCGCGTATATGTATACCTTTTCCCCTGAAATGTGAATGCAAACCAATGTTGGCTGTCAGGGTGTATCGGTATCGAAAAGAACGCATTGCTAATATCTATCACAGAAAAATACTTCTGTTGAGGCTTCAAATCATTTAATAGGGTGTGTGGATCTGGCACCGTAGGTGCTCTAGGTATTACTGCATCATTTACAGCTTGTAAGTCTTGGACCATATGCCATTCTCCATTTGCTTTCCTGATAGGAAATAAGGGTGTATTACATGGCAAATCGGGAGATTCTATCATTACTCCTTCCTTAAGTAAAGCTGCTATTATAGGTTTGATTCCTACTTCTGCATCCTTTCTTAAGGGATACTGTCTCTTTTGAGGTCTGAATGCTGATTTTGGCGTAATAGTAACTGGTCCTGCTGTACGAATTAATCCTACATCTGATTTCCCATTTGACCAGAGAGTTTCTGGTATGCTCCGTAAAGCTTTTTCTTCTTCTTCTAGTAAGAGTGCTAATCAGCTGTCCTTGCTAGACTGCAAGTGTATAGCTGGGTGTGTCTGCATTATCCAATTTAACTTCTGCTTTTGTATTCCCTGTTCTGACAATTTTAACTCTGTTTGTTTTTCCCACTTTGTGACTTTTTCTCCAAGATCTGCCCATTTCACATTCTTGTCCTTAGTTAAACTAACATGTGGTAATCAATTAGATTTATAGAGTGCAAAGAATTCCTGGGGCAATGAACAGCTGTTCTCTTCTGTGTCCCAGTACAGATTACGTAATACTAATCTGTTTGCAGGATTTTTAAACAGTTCTTGCTCATACTCCTTATCAGGTCCTGGTGTGCTACAATAATACAGAGTACAGTGCAACAGATGCTGTTTATCAGTGTCAAGGGAGGAGGACTTACTGATGGCTATGTTCATCAGTTCTTTGGTTACTGCCCCTGGACTAATCGTGACTAAGTCCTGTCTGTACCAATACAATGTTTCACCCTCCGGTCACACCACAAAAGTATCCATTTGTCACTATACTTCCATACCCTGCATAGTCGGTACTACAACTATGCCAAATATCTGCATAAGATCTCTGCCCAAAAGGTTCACTGGGCATTTTGCAGAAACAACAATTTTGCTTTTCTGGGTCATCCTTGAAACAGGGTCAGTTATTGCTATGTTATGGGAGAGTGGCTCCTGATATAGCTGTCCATTAGCTGCTTTCACTAATATGTTCATAGGTTCATAGGTTCATACTAGGCTATCTGCCCTAGGGCATTTATAAGCCTAGCCAGAATGTGTTTGGCTTTTGCCACCCATTTTAAATTTATTTTGCTATGCCCTTTTTCGAGGTTAGTATACTGTGCCTCTGTCTAACAGTGACACAGAAGTGATACCCGGGGTAAACCTACGATCTCCCATCCACTCATCAAGATTCCTCTTGAAGAGAGTCAATGAGGGACTCTGCCTAACCTGGACTGGGATTTTATTCCAGAGTGAAGGAGCCTCCGGTTATGAATCTGTCCTCCAGCATGTCTTATTTATTTCAGTGCTGAGGTTCAAGTCTCTTGAGCGTAGCTTCGATGGGATTTGGATTTTCTGAGGTGCAGCATGTCCATTAATTCCGGGTTGGACATGGCTTTATACGTCAGGCACAGATCGCCTCTGAACAGTCGGTATGCCACTGAGTAGAGCTGGAGTTTCTTTAACCGAGCAGCATATGGCATCTGTTTGAGCCCTTTGATCCTCTTGGTGAGGTACTTTTGGGGTCTTTCCAGTTGCTGCAGGTGTCTGGTAAGGTACATCCCAAAAGGGGCATTGTACTCAATTATGGGCCTGATGAGGGATGAGTAAAAAGGCACGATGACCTCCCCTGATCTAGATGTAAATCCCTTCATGATTAGGTGGGCTATATAAAATGTTTTTCTAACCACTTTGGCCACGTGGTTGTCAAATGAGAGATTGCTATCAACTTGGGTCCCCAGGTCCCTAATTACTTCTTATGTACTTAATGGATTACCACCGGCTTGCCATCTCTTATGCAAATATTGTGATTCCGAATTTTCTGGTAGTTTGGAAGGATGTATCAGGGTTCGTGAAGCCCCTGAGTCACACAGGAATTTAACTTCCCTCCCCTCTACCAGAAGTGTAACTTCCGGTTTTGTGTCTGCGAAATAGAGCTCTAGGCTTAATAATACTAAGTCCAAAATTTCACTTTCTTCACCATCGGTGATTTGTACTTCCTCTATTTCTTCTATCACATCCTCTATTCCCTCTATCACATTTGCATTTGTCTTTTTTCGGTTACTCCCTTCTAGTGATTCTTGACTGTCATATAGTCAGTCCTCACCCTCCTTATCTTCCATGGCTACCTTCTTATTTTGCTTGCAATCCCTTGCTAAATGTCCCTTCTTTCCGCACTTAAAACATTCACCACTTTTCTTTCTCTCTACAAACTCTTCTGATCATTTATCAGATTGTTTGTTTCCCTGGGCATTTTTCTTGCCCTTTTTTCAGGACTGTACTACATAAACTTCTGCTCCATCTTCTACAGAAAATACTTGGGCTTTCTTTTTCTTTTTACTGTTAAAATGCCTTTCGGCATGCCTAGCATATTCAAGTAGTGACTGTAATCTACTCGTACGATGGTCTACCATGTGCTTTGTAATAAAGCTGCTTATAGGCAAAATACTGCCTTTCAAAAATGCATTCTTTAATTGCTGCTCATACGGGGAATCATGTGTTTGGTCTTCAGGTACCTGCATTCCACAATGGTTGTTGAAACAGTCTAATAATCTAGCATAATATCTGTCAACAGTTTCACCTTCCTGTTGAATGCAATGATTAATGCAAGTCCAGTCTGCCCAAGGCTTCCACTTCTCAGAGATTCAGTCTGTTAGACCTTTCACTCTGTTATCCAGTTTTCTGTTGCTATGTGGGAGTGGCTTATGTTCTGCGTATGGGGATTCCAGTTGCCACTGATCATGTGCCAATCTGGACCTACGATCTGTCTGACTACTTTTTCTACTTCTTCTCCATTCAAATGATAACTTAACCTCATGCCCTGTAAGTCTTCTAAGAATTTTCTAAAATTAACCTTTGGATGGGGAATTCCCTCTGTGGCTTTCTGGATATCTTCCGGTGTCCACGGTCTATATACTAGGAGAGTTGAGTCCTGTCCTGCCTGAGGATTTGGTACTTCTATGAGTGGATATATCTCTTCCTCACTCATAACTCATGAATTTTTGTTTATTTCATATAACTCAGTATCTCCTCTTAAGTTATGTGTTCGAGACCTAGTCTCGATGGGATTTCTAACATATGGTCTTGGCTTTGCGGTAACAGCCGGGTATAGCGGAGGTGGACCAGCTTGTCCACTCGCTTCATATTCTGGTGCGGGAAGCAGAGGGGGCAGAGGGGCTGATGCTATTACCAAATTATTGTCTTCTTTATCTAAAAACATAGCTTTTGAATTATTACTTTTTTGTTCCCTACGGTTTGCTTCCTCAATCCACCTGTGTGCCTGAGGAATACCCAATTGACGTTGCTTTTTTACCTGACCTTTTACGTCATTTTAAGCTGTTTGTTGAGTTTAATAAGCGAGGATTTTTCTAATCTGCCATTAAATTCATATTTATTAACCCATTTTGTATAGTATCTAACATTGTCGGCACGCTGTAATTGCATATATTTTGCATCTTCGGTTAGCGGTGGGTTTTGGTAACTTTTTGTGCACTTATTACCCATATTGTTCTGACTGTTAAAAAATGTTACGTAACCCTTTTTACTTTCACGTGGTACCACGATTTTCTGTTTCACAATTTATCTAGAATAACTGTCTTACCTCTTCTGTTTCCCTGATCTATGACAAGACTGCAATCTTTCTGTCCCTGATTTGTACAAAACAAGTCTCCTGACAGATGATTCAAATCAAGTCCCTGATCTAAAACAAAAAAAAAGTAAATCTCACCTTACCTGAGCCTCCGTGATTGACTGTCTCTGGTCCGTATGCTAACTCGTCCTCCAGTCGCAGATCAGAAAAGTGGCTGGCCTCTTTTGAATGACAATTCAGTCTGAGGTCTTTCAAAGCAGAAGAACCAATGTGGTCTATTCCCTGTATGGTTTCATGCCACCTGGCCCATCTGACCTGAGGTGAAGTGAGTGTTTCCGGTCCGGAGGACCAATCTGTCAAAGGAAAAACAACTTCAAAATAATAACACACGGCAGGTTCAGGTTAAGGCACTTTAATCTTGCAGCAAGGAGACAAAAGCGTGCTAATACAGAGTTTGTCTAACTAGAATCAGGAAGTGAAGCTATTCTTATACATTTCTTACAAGGCATTGCCTACTAAGCTAACATAATAAATCACAAGTTCTTTCAATATTATTTCACAGCAGCTGTTTGTCCATGATTTTCTGCTGGCATATCAAGTTTACAAAAAAAAACTTCCTAAGAAAAACAACATGGCCTTGATGACCACCAGTCAGATATGACTTCTCACTATGCAATGCTATCATCAAGGTACTATGGCTAATTTGAGCACAAAGCAAGTACAGATTATACTTCATTTCTTCAAGCAATCATTGTCTAACTGTATCTAGTTTTTCTGCAGCTGTGCATGTTCTCATAACACGAACAGAGCTGATTGTTCAAGTTCAATAACATTAAGGAAAACAGTATTGTTCTATTCATTAATTTCCTGACCTAGCAGATAATCACCTACTTCTCTATATATTTCCAAAAGGCATAAACATGAATTTTGCTGTGCTAGCAAATACTAGGTCAGAGAGCATTTTGCAATTTCAGAAAGCATACTGCAGTTTGAAAAAGCATCTTATAATTTCATACAGAATTAAGCTGTACATAAAATAGAATGAAATGTGTTAACCCATTTAGCTTCTAATAAGCACTAAACATATACATTAATACATATTTTTAACATATATATATATATATATATATATATATATATATATATATATATATATATTTCTTAAAGATATATAAGTTTCGTAATGGTGTCTGATATTTCTGGCATCTGAGTTCAACTGAGGTTTATAAGACGGACTAAATATTTATGTTAGCATAATTGTTCAAGAAGTACTGAATGTTTATTACATTAGCATAATTGTTTTCAAATGGTGTTAACAGAATCTGCAAAGGTAATCTAACAGAAGAGATTTTATATCACTCTCAAGTCCTTTCATTGCCAAAATGTGTTTGTTAAAATGTAGGTTAAAATGCTTGAAGTGATTTAAAGTAAGTGCATACTAAAATTTAGGCTCACTTTAAAGTGCTTGTGAAGTTTACAGCTACTTTGATGAAATTCTTCTGCTCCCTTGTCCTTAATTTTTTAGTGTTCCTATGTTGTTCTGGTGCTAAAAAAAGCTACTTGTTGAAAGATAAATGTCCTTAATTTGCAAGGGTGCTAGCAAAATAGCTATGTTTGCTTTCTTCTGAGAACTAGCTGTTTAGGTGATTGAGCTGTTAAGGTGGTTAAGCTATTAAAGTGTTTGATTTCTCATTAAACCAAGTGGCCCCATCACAGAAACTGTAATTTTGGAAATAAATTAGTATATTTATTAAGAAACCACTTACACTGGCAGTGCATTTAATGCTGGCAATGTTCTGTTGCATATAGTTCACTCCATCATAATCAAATTGGATTTCTATTGAACATTGAATACATTTATTGTTTTTTCAACAGGAGGGTCATTTGAAGGATCCCTAAATCATACACACAGTGGGCTCATCCTAAAGGCAGCATGAGTAATTTCCATCCACCCACCATTTCTTTTGGTTGGAAATTTCCTACCAACACTACCCTTGTCCTTAAGTTTATTTTTCCTTGCTTTATTCACTAATTTAACCACTTCCAGCTCTGAGCCAGTATTTGTCCCCGAGTCAGTGCACTCATCCCCCTCCTCTTTAAGTTTAAAGGAAACAAGTTTTTTTTTTTATTTTTTGTATACATGTTCTTACAAGTAAACAGAATAATTTATGTAACACTGAAGTTTGTAAAATTATTTATAAACATTTTGCCAGCTCAAAACAAAGAACTTTGCCTGCTATTATTGCTCCCTTGTCTTACACCATAGCAGCTCCATTGGTAGTCTCACCTTCCAAATGGGCTGCATTGATTGTTTTTAGCAGTCCACTATCTAAAAGGGGAAGTCCTGCTCAAATCATCCTTGCTAATGCTCAAGCTCTCTTCTAACCCCTCAGAAACATTCCTGGTTTAACACTAACTATAAATCAGTATCTCACTGTCTCTGCTCTTTAAAAAAAGTCACTTTACTGTAATAAGCCAATCCATAAATTGTAAGCAATTGGCTTATTGCAGTAAAATCTACCCCAGCCCAGCTCATCCATTGAAAAACAAAAAAAATTGAAGTTCCTTCTATTGGCAATACCAAACAGGTTTTAAATCCAAGTGCAGATTACCACGCATACTAAGACCTACTAGAGACACTTACCATTCAACTCTACTATATTCATGAGGGAATTTTACTACCTGTCTATAAGATAGGAATCCTGCATGACCCCAGACTTGTAGCCTTGAAGATTCCTGGACTTTAGAAACAAAAACACCCTGGACTGTCCATACAGCAACTAAGGGTACTAGATCTGGTACTCACAAATATATGAGAATGTCTCACCCCCTACCCCAGTGTAGTGTCCTCTCTGTTAGGTTCAGACCATAAAGTTATTTCATTTGAAATGAAAATCAGTGATGTGACCCCAGCAGCAAACCATGTAACATTCAGGAACTATTCTAAGTTAAACTATCTATTATTAAGCAATTATCTGACAAAAATTAAATCCACTGCATACCTGAAGAACACAGCTGCCTATGCAGAACTGTACACAGAAACCTAGTACAACTGTATAATCATATTAATAGATGTGTGGAGACAACTGTGCCTACTAGAAACAATCTCAAAACAAACTCAGAAAAAAAATACCTTGGTGGAATCCATACTTAAACAGAATGTACAACAAAAGGAAAAATCATACCTGAAATTAGGAAGTACAACTCCTAGTCTGATCATATTTTTCTCATCAGGCCAAACAAACAACTAAGAAACAAATTAATTCTACCAAAGCCACCTCTGAGGTAAACATATTCTCACATGGTAAGGAAAATCACATGGCTTTCTTTGGCTATATCCGAAAGGTAGTGTATATAACTGATTGTTAATGAACCACTTACGGAGAGCTGAATGATGTTGCAAATCTACTGGCCAATATATTCAGCTCCACTCCCACCTAATTAATAACATCAAATGTAACCCCCAACTCACTGTCTAAGGCTAGAGTCACTATTTAACCATAGCTACCAGTATGGCTTTGAGCCATGTAAATGGAGGACTGCAACAGTCATCCTTCTGCGCAATAGTGATCGCTCAATGGACCATGGGAACTACAAACTCAAGTCTGATTAGTTTCATATGCAAAGCTATGGAAAGAATTATGATTTAGAATCTGCTTGTTTTCTGACTGGAGTGCTTCTCAAACAAACTGATAAGTATATTTTTTGACACTTTTTGCTTGACTGAATTATATGTATTTTCTGGCACACACACACACACATATATATATATATATATATATATATATATATATATATATATATTTAATATATTATTTTTTCTGTAGTTCCCTGTTAGTAAATTCCTGCATACCATTTAGAATCTACTTGTGTCCTCACTGGAATGCTTCTCAAACAAACTAATAAGTATATTTTTTGGCACTTTTTGCTTGACTGAATTACAAATATATATATATATATATATATATATATATATATATATATATATATATTTATATATATATATATATATATATATATATATATACATATATATATATTTGCTGGCATATAATTATATATATATTTTTCTGTTCTCTGATCTGTTTTGAAACTGGTCACCACCCCTATTCCTGTGGTGTTCTTAAAGTTAGTATAACTTGGTCTAATAGCTTTTGTGTTATCTGATTGTTTCAAGGCTTGCTGATTTAAAAATAGTTTCCTGTTAGTAAATCCCTGCATATTATTTATAATCTGCTTGTGTTCTGACTGGAGTGCTTCTCAAACAAACTGATAAGCATATTTTTGGCACTTTTTACTTGACTGAATTATATATATTGCTGGTATATGATTTTATATATATATATATATATGTATATATATATATTTTTTTTTTCCTGTTCTCTGATCTGTTTTGAAACTGTTTTTTCCCTCCCACACACTCTATTCCTATGGTGTTGTTATTGTAGGTGGCTTTGCAGTTGCCTGCCCCTACTGTAAATTTGATCTGGGACACTCCTCCCAGTCTAGTGTTCACTCTACTTAATACAGAGAGAACATTTGAGAAGGCCAACCAACTTAGGTTCTTAACCTTGAATTATCTTCTGCTCCTCCTTTCTCCCTTTGCACTTTACTGAGATAAAAATCTCCTTGTGTTCTGACTGAGTGTGCTTCTCAGCTGATAAGAATATATTTTTTGCACATTTTAACTGTTCAGAGTTGAATAAAACAATTGAATTCAGTTCAGAATACATTTTGAATAAACTGAATTTATTTAAACTGCATTTGCTTTAATACTGCTACACACTCGAGTGTGCTAGCTTGCACTGCACTTTCAATTGTTTTTAGTGCTGTTTTATCTGCTTTCTGAAAAAAAACTGTTTGTTTCCTGCATTTCCTGTAACTAGTCTAGTCCAGGTACAGATTTGCCATATCCATAACTGTTGGTAAGCTTCTGAGACCCCCAAGCCTTTCTGTGTTGGAGGGAAGCCGTTTAGCTTATCAGTGGGAGTGGGAGTGGTAAGTGCTAGGTAGCCTATCTACCACAAGAGGAGTGGTTTCCGGCCCACAAATTGTAGTTTATTGACCGTTTGACACTTTTTCCATCTCTTTCAACTTTCTGGTTTAAAAGCAAGCATTTGCACTTGTTTACCACCTTTCCTATAACTAGTCTAGTTCAGGTACAGATTTGCTGTATTCAGGACTGCTTGTAAGCTTCTGAGCCCCCCAAGCTTTTCTGTGTTGGAGGGAAGCCTTCTAGCTTATCAGTGGGAGTGGTAAGCACTAGTTAGCCTATCAACCACAAGAGGAGTGTTTTCTGGCCCTGAAATTGTAGCTTTTGGCCATTTGGGCAGCTTTTTCCATCTCTTTTAACTTTCTGATTTAAAAGCCTGTGTTTGCACTTTTTCCACCTTTCATGTAATGAATCTAGTCCAGATACAGATTTGCTATATCTAGGACTGTATGTAAGCTTCTGAGCCCCCCAAGCCTTGCTATGTTGGAGGGAAGCCTTCTAGCTTATCAGTGGGAGTGGTAAGCACTAGGTAGCCTATCTACCACAACAGGAGTGGTTTCTGGCCCAGAAATTGTAGTTTATTGACCGTTTGGGCAGTTTTTCCATATCTTTCAACTTTCTGGTTTAAAAGCCAGTATTTGCGCTTGTTTCCCAACTTTCCTGTAACTAGTCTAGTCCAGATACAGATTTGTTGTATCCAGGACTGGTTGTAAGCTTCTGAGCAGTGCCAAAGTCTGGTCTTCAATGTTTCCATTAGATCTGCTAGTTCTCACCTCTTCTACACTTTTACTAGCTTATTAGTTTAGCACTTTACCAGACTTCTTGTAGCAATTATTGTAGCACACACAAGTGCTACCAGCACTAAGTGTTCTACAAGGAAACAGCTCCAGTACTTATTATTAATGCCCACCTCTCCAGGCATGTCTAAAGGTCAGTTCCCTGTACTTTCTCCTATTAACTTGGTGAGCTTGAGCATCCTGAGGCAATGTAGCAACTGTTTCATGTACACTGACAACCTTCTCCTCTTACCTCCCAACACTCAGACTTGTGAGAGATGCACTAATATATCCAAATTGGAAGCCATGCACTCTCCAGCCAAGACCGGAATACCTGGTCAAGAGGAGAAGGTCAACACTTGCACCACACCACATGGAACATATAGCCCTCCAGAACACACACCAGCACTGCCTTCACATAAAAACATAAACTACACACCCACCTTTGTGGAGACTCTCAATACAAATCTACCCAAACAGCAGGGACCTCCAAGGCAGAAAAGCATTTAACTACCACAACACAACACTAATCATGAGACACATAACTATCCTAAACAGTGTGCCATTCAACCAAAGCTCCTAAGGCAAAACAGCATGCCCAACATTCTAGTCATAAGTGACTCAATAGTGAGGCACACTGATGTCCTACTCACTAGACTGAATAAGGAGAAAGTAACAGTCAGCTGCATGTCACGCACCAGGATCCACCACATAATGCATGCACTCAGGTCCCTCAACAACAGGTACAAATATGATTCTGTCATTGTACATTTGGGTGTGAATGACCTGAGATGTACCTCCTTGGACTACACGAAAAGAGACATGGAGGAGCTCTCAGATTATGTAGTCCAGGCGGGTATGACCCTAGCCCTGAGCAGCATCCTACCATCACCCAGAATTATACCACAGTGCAAGCAGAAAATGATTGATTTCAACAATTGGTTAAGTTTCTGGTGTCATTCTAAGGGGATCCAGTATCTGTCTGCCTGGGATGACATGATTGACAGACCTCGATGCTTTGCCAGAGATGGCCTGCATCTGTCACCCATGGGCTTCTGGATACTGGCCAAGGCACTTGTCATCCCTGTAGTGCATTTTTAGGTGGTGTTCCAAAGACAAAATTACCACCATAACAGCTACAAACAAATGAAATATGAAGGTCATGCTGCTCAATGCTAGAAGTCTAAATCTCAAAATGCACTCGCTCAAAGCACTCCTTAAAATGGAGAACATCAACATTTGTGCTGTAACAGAGACATGGTTCAAGGCAGCAGAAAACACCCCTGCACTACCAGACTATAACTCATTCCACACTTTTTGGCTCCAGAACTTGGACTGAAGCTCCAAAGGCAGTGGTGTTTCTATATTCATAAAGGATGCGCACACCTCTAGACTGGTAGCCCAACATAATGCATCTGAGATACTACAGGTATAGCTAACATTGGGAAAGACACTGATTCAGGTCGTAGCCTGCTATAGGTTCCCAACCATGTACCAAGACTCACACTCCATGTTTCTAAGCACCCTGGAGAATACTAGGGTCCAACCTAACACTCTCACACTGGGCAACTTCAACTACCCCTACATTAAGTGGGAAAGCTACTCATGTATCAGTACACTTGCCCAACGTTTCCTGGAATTCATTAATTCTAATGCCCTGGTCCAGCTCGTTCTTACCCCCACTAGAGGTAGCAACATCCTTGACCTGGTCATTACTAACATGGACGATCATTGCTCTACACCAGTAGTCAACTCCTCCCTGATTAGATCTAACTACAAACTAATCACCTTGGAAATCCTCATACCCCCCCCCTCCCACCGCAAAGGTAACCACCATGAAAAACTTCTCCAAAGCTAACTTTGGGCTCCTAAAAACAGAGGTGGCTAACTTCATGGCACCCATGCAAATAGAGAATAGTTACATGACCTCTGAGTCATACACCAATGCACCATACAAACATGTACACAAATGCATCGATCTCGCCATACCCAATAGAACCAAGACTCTCTCCTCCAAAAAAAGGAAGCCAATCTGGTGGCCCCCCTGCCATAAACAAACTCTACAACAGAAGGAGGAAACTGATGTAGAATAAGGTAAAGTCCCAAGACTGGAAAAAACTCCCTTATCAGCCTCAACAAAATGTTGAGATCCCTCATCAAATCCTCTAAAGCTAGCTATGAAAACATAAATGCAGCAGACAGTAAAGACAACTACAAGGTCTTCTATAGTTATATAAAGAATCTCCATGGCAATACCCAGATTTGCTCTGAGCTGCTGCACAATGGTATCACCTATACCAAGCCAACAGATATTTCCAATATACTAGCCGACAGATTCTGTGCCAACATTACCCCTCTCTCCCCTCCTAAATGACCAATCACAATACCAGTAGATTGCCAGGCACCCAGTATTACTGCTGCACAGGTTAAAACAGCACTGTTCAAGGCCAAGAATACAGCTTCTGTGGGAACTGACAATATCCCTGGCTGTGTTCTACATGAACTACAGAGTGAACTGGCACCTCACCTATGTGCCCTGTTCAATCACAGCCTCACCTCAGGCTTTGTCCTTACCAAATGGTGCACTGCTACAGTCATCCCTCTCCACAAAGGAGGAGCGACTACAGACCCTGGGAACTATCGCCCCATTAGCCTGATGAGTCTGATATGCAAATCTATGGACGCATCATCATGGACCTAATAAACAAGGATAGAGGGAATCTCCAAACTCTGAATCCTATACAGTTTGGTTATGTGAAGGTTAGATCATGCCTGCTCAACTTGGTCGAATTCTTTGAGTCAGTCACCAGAGCTGTGGATGGAGGCAAGGTGGTTCATACAGCATACCTTGATCTGGCCAAGGCCTTTGATACCATTCCCCACTCAGGAATCATAGAAAAACTCATTAAGCTAGGCATCAACCCCTATGTCACTAGGTGTGTTACAAACTGGCTCACAGATAGAACCCACGGTGTGAAAGTAGCTGAGTTCAAGTCGGACTGCAGACAGTCATGAGTGGAGTCCCACAGGGTTTGGTCCTGGGTCCTCTCCTGTTTCGTATCTACTTCTCTGAGGTCCAGGCCAATACAAAGGGACTCTGGCTGACAAAGTTCACAGATGATTGCAAGGTGGGAGCTATTATTAACTCCTGAAGTGATGTTGACATCCTACAGAAAGGCCTCACTGAGACCAATGCTTGGTGTCAGAACCATGGCCTTAAGCTCAATGCCAAATAAAGGTGTTGTCATCCCCCTTGGGAAAAACCCAGTACCCTTGAATTACCACATTGATGGTAGTCCACTGAACACATATAAGGTGTTATAAGAGATCTGGGAACACAGGTTGACAACAACCTCTGTTTTGACCACCACATTGCCACTGTAGTCAGAAATTCCTTCTATGTGGCACATCTCATTACTAAGGGTTTTGCATCCAGGAAGAAAGATGTCATTGTCTCCTCTACTCTTCCCTCATTAGGCCTATCATTGAGTACAATGCCTCATTTGGCATGTACCTCATTAGACACCTACAACAACTGGAGAGGCCACAAAAGTACCTCAAAAAGAGGATCCTAGGCCTTAAACACTTGTCCTATATGGATAGACTCAAAAATCTCCAACTATTCTCTGCCTCATAGCGCCTACTTAGAGGTAATCTCTGCTTGACTTATAAAGTGATGTCTGACCCAGCTCTGTTAGAAATGCTACATCTAAAGAAATCCCAATCCCTCCACACCACATGCTCCAGAGACCTCAACCTCATTACCACAATCAACAAAACATGCTGGAGGGACATGATCAATAACCCACAGACTGCCCATACTCTTGAACAGACTTCCCATACATGTCAAGCAGAGCACCTCACTGGCCCTCTTCAACAGAAATCTTGAGGAGTGGATGGGAAATAGAACATTCACCCTGGGGATAACTCCAGTGGCTCTGCTCAACGGAGGCACTGGGAACTAAGGTCGGGTTGCACAATGCCAGGGTAATCCTATGGGCTAGGTGTGTAAATGCTCCAGGACCATTAGCCTAGTACACACCTATGAACCTATGAACCTATGACTAATAATGACACAGAAAACATTCCAAAACTGGATCTAACCAAAGCTGGCCTGTCTAGGGCAAATCATATCCACTCAGCCTTGTGGAGTTCTTTGAAAAGATCATCAAAGCAATGGATGAGGGCAAAACAGTGCAGAGCACCTCTCTTAACCTGTCTAATGTATTTGATACCATACCTTACCTGAGCATTGTAAACAAACTCATGAAATTAGACATCAACCCTTATGTTACACATTGGATAGCCAACTGGTCCTCAGATAAGGGCTCATAAAGTTAGGATAAGGGAAACCACCTCCCCAAAGAGATTGATCACTATCAGGAACATTCCAGTCTCTCTGCTGGGCCCTCACCTTTTTGAAATTTCCTTCTCAGAAGTCAAAGCCAAGGTCAAGTTTACAGATGACTGTAATCTAGGAGTAGCTAAATATTCCTGCCAAGACAATAACATACCACAGAAAGGAGTTACACAAACAAATGACTACTGCCAAAGCCATGGCTTAAAACACAGTTCCAAGAAATGCACTACAGTACCCTTTAAGAAGTCATCCATTTTATGAAACTACCTCACTGATAATTCATCCCTAAGAGTGGACACAGTAGTCAGTGATTTAGGTAGTACATAGACAGTAATGTGGCTTTCGACTAACATGTGTCTAACATACTAAGGAAATCATTTTATGCTGCTCAGCTTATGAGCAAAGGCATGGCATCTAGGTCCAAGGAAGTGATTGTTCTTCTGTATTAGGCTGTCATCAGATCCCTTATTGAGTAGAATGCCCCTTTCGATGTGTACCTGATTAGGAACATGCAGCAACTGGAGTGTTCATAGAGGTTCCTCACAAAAAGAATGCAGGTTGTAAACAACACTTGCTGTGCAGATTGCCTTATAGCCTTATTTCCTACCGACTGTTGAGAGGTGATATATGCCTGACATCCTTGGGTCCCACTCTGATGGACCTTTTGCACACCTGGAAAAACAATATCATCAGAACTACTCAAACTAAGGACTTGAACCTTGCTTGCCACATAAATAGGACATGTTGGAGGAACAATTATATGATTCAGAGAATTCCCTTCCTCTGGAACAGGTTTTTCATCCATGATAAGAAGAATTTCTTCCCTACATCTATTCAAGCATGACCTGGACCAGTGGATGGGAAATCAAACATTCACCTCAGATATAGCACTTATGTCTCTAGTGGACAGGGAGAGTCCATAAATCATATCCTAATTTACATATGCCCTGTAAAATAACATCTAAGAAAAAATAAATGTGTGGAATACATTCAGGATACATTGCTAGGCTTATGAAAGCCTAGTATACACCTACAGACCTATGATTGTAACATTGACAAGACTGATATTTATCCCATATACTCCTATAGTATAGGTTGGCTTTGCTCACATTAATGTTATGCGTGCACACACATACACACTGACACACAAACATATTACAGCTATAGATATAGAAATAGATATATAGATAGACAAAAAATATAAGATTAAAGATATAAAAAATGAATAGTCTACTTAATATTGTCGACTCTTTTGCTGTTAGACATCTGTTCAGTCAACAGAAGCACACAATTCTTGGGGTGGGGAAATATGCAGTTTCCCTGACATTGTGCAATCACATAGTTAGTATATATAATTAGCAGAGGTTGGTGGGTGCAGAGGGGGGACAATGATACTTCCTTAAGTTTTTTAATTGAAGTGTTGCATGCACTGAGATTGTTGCTTGGTGCATGTGCACTAGTGTGTTGATGTTTGCAATATCAATGTTTTTTGGTCGATTTTGGAACATTGTTATTTGGGTGTTTCATTTAATTTTGGTAGCTAAGACACAAAAAATGTTTGGAATACATTTGGGATGCATTGCTAGACTTATAAAGGCCCCAGTTGAGTATACCCATATTAACCTATGATTGCATACATTATGTATAATGTATGCAAAAGAAAACATACTCTGTCTGAACATATATATGTAGCTACTTATATTTGGAACTGGTATGTGGCACAGTACCATGGACTGCTGCCATCTGCAAATGGCTTTCTATGCTAGCAAAATAACATAGCTATGGACAGCATACATATGGAAAAAAATATGCATCAGTACCCATGTGAGGCACCCACAGCAAGCATCACAATGAATTTTTGCTATCTACATTAAACAGTTTCCAAAAGAAGCCATATAAATATAGGCTGAACCACAATATACAGGTTGTATCTTCCACATATGTCCTTGAATATCTGCCCATGCTAGGGGTACTATAGTCATTTACATATACTACACAGACCTAATACATGATACAGCCACTTGATGTAATATAATACATAAGTGAACATACCTCAATTTGAGGAAAATTCACTGCCTAACTATGTAGAGGTAATAATCTTATATATATGCGCATCTGCCTGAATACTGCAGACTTGTATGTTATACTGTTATACTGGCACCATATTTAGCTCTCCAATATCAGGCATCACTAATGAGCCTCATTAGCATGCAATGTTTCAGAGTCTTATTCTCTGCAAAATGTATACCTTGCCATGGAATGATAGCAGACTGCGCCAATATTCGCAAACATTTGTCTCTACAACAGTATGTGCCAAACTCCTGGGTTCATTTATGCAGTCCAGGCTCCTACAGGATCTGGTGGGGGAAAGGAATTATGAGATTATATATGCATAACATTATCAACACACCACAATGTACAAGATTCTCTTTCTCACTCTACAAGGTTCCACAATAGCCAATTTCTGATCAGTAATTCAAAATACTTGAGTGAAAACCACCCTACAGTCTCTACTCCCCCCAATAATTCCATACTACTATGTATACAACCAAGATGCCAACAGACTTTCTAACCACACCACACCTCTCCTCCTAGATTGCACTTCTACCTTTCACAGAAAGTCTCTTTCCCAGGTATCACACATAAGCCATACCTCTTTCATCATTACCCCTATCAAGCTAACGTTCTCTCACAAACTCTACTATGCCCATCTGTTAACAAATCACTTTTCACTACAGCCCCCACTGACATCTCTCCTATAAGCACATTCTATTGTATACAACTCTTCCCCTAGCATAAAGCATAAACTCATAACTTCCACATCAATGACATTTCTGATATGGCGCAACCACAGGCTGACTTACCACTGCAGAAAAAGTCACTGAGAAATGTTCTCTTGGTCAGACTTTGTTGCAGTACATTATAAAGCTTTTATGGACTTTTAAGGGCACAGTGTTTAGATAATTTACCCTCATGTCATTTAATATTATTCTTATATTTTTTCTTGTATTATTTGGCATGCTCTAAACATCTCTACAAATTCATCTTAACCATTCTAATACTCCTTATCATAGCCAACATTAAAAACTAATCCTGGACCATATGCACCTTCACATCCATCCACAGACTGCAAAGATTTCCACATCTCCTTTGACCTCATCAGTATTCAAAGCATTGCTAACAAAATCAGTCAGATAAGTTACTTTCTTTCCTTACACAATCTATATATTACAGAAATCATTAAATCTTTGATCAAACCAAACATTGCCAACTTTCAGCATTTCTTCTGCAATACAATAATGAGTATGATGCAAGACTTGGTAAAAGTAAATTTGGAAGCTGTGCATTACTCTACAAATAATTATCTTAAGCCCACTATCCTAGCCAAAGCCAGCACTGCAATACATACAGACCCTAAATGGGTTCTCCTAAAATTCATCTTCAAGAAAAACAAACCCTTCTTTGTGTTAACATATCTTTCTCTTCCTTCATATCTTTTTTAATTCAAACCCTTAAACTGTGAAGTATTCTCTGCTAGCAATGGCAATAAGTTATTTGCAACAAAAACAAACATCTAATTATCCAGGGGGATTTCAACCTTAACTTCCCAGGTCTCATCTCAAAAGATATTTCTAAGATTCTAGTTAACAAAGACCTCTAACAGCTAATCACCTAATCACAGAAACCACTCATCCAAACCTTTATTCCAACAATCACTCCACTCTTGACCTGCTAATCACTAATGAACCATCAACTGTCTCAAAAATTTTTATTCTTCACCTTACCTTCAGTGATGATTCAACAGTCATCGTTCAGATCAGCAATCTTTCTTTAAAATCCTCTTTCTCTCAAACTGTTTTTTACACCATAGTCCACATAAAATTCACCAAATGGAGAAAAAATCTGGAAAGCTTTGATTGGTCTACAGTACTGAACACCCAAGATCCTAACATATCAACTATAGCCCTTAGACACATACTTCTTTGTCTCCAGGACAATTTTTGTCCATGGAAAAATGCTTTTTTTTTAAACAAAAACAAACCCCACACCTCATCAAAAAGCTTAAATCTCTTGTCAGTGTAAGAGATGAAGTCTAGCAGTCATGGAAAAACAATGCCTTGACCAGCATGTTTCCTTTACCAAGCCCAGGAATTTGAAACAACATCTGCTCACTGGACACAAATTTCCTGATAACAATTTTCTCTAAATCTAATCTAGACTAACCAAGGACAACACAACTTCCCTGACTTTATCTGAGAATTTAGCCACCCTTCCCAAATTATCAGCTGCATCTCCATTCACCTCTCCACTTAAACAGTGTCATCTGCCTTCATCCATTTCTCCTTCAAAAGGATCTTACATAAAGAAGCCAATAGCCTAGTGGGACTTACATAGACAACAAAGTATTAAAAAAAAGAAACCAGTAACATATTCCAAAACATGCTCACAGGCATTTTCAGGCTCAGACTACATTTTCCCTTTTTAATCTACCACTGAAGGAAATTTCAATTGCAATCTCTTTATCATATTGTTAACATTGGCATGATGTAAAATATAATGCCAAACATCTGGAAAAAAGCACTTGTTACTCTCCTGCCCAAATTAATTAAACCATAAAACACCCCCCAATTTCATCCTATTTCCATTTTACCCTGTCTTGGCAAGGTGCTAGGAAAACTTACTAACATCTACCTCACAAGCTGCATTCAACAGTGCTATCTCCTGATCCTAAATCAACATGAATTTTGGGCAGGTTATAGTACAATTACTGTGCTTAACTGATGACATTCTCCTCAACATGGACAAATGTAACATGACAGTAGCAGTATTTGTTGACATCACAAAAGCCTTTAACCTAATCAACTACCAACTCCTCCTTGTCTCTCTTCAGAACATTAGCATTTGTAACACATTCATCACCTGGTTCAATACTTCTTCTCAGACAGATTCTTCAAAGTTTAATCAAGCTCTTCCTTCTCTCAGTTCACAGCTCTTTCAATGGGAGTACTCTATGTTTCTGGCCTAGCTTATCTTCTATTTTCTCTCCTCTCTTCTTTTTTTCTCCTGTCCTCTCCCCTCCTCTGTATTTTTCATGAATAAACTACCTTATGATCCTCCTGCTATATGACTTATCTTCTGTACTTATGACGTGTTAATTTTTATGGTCTGGCCCCAATCACTTTGCAGTCACAACACATCTTGAAAAATACCTTAATTACCACAGTTCCTGGCTCATTAACTGCAAGAAAATACTAAACCCTACAAAAACAAAAAGCATGCTATTTGGCACTTCCCCAAAACTCAAAAAATCAACACACTCTGTCAATATCTCTACCCTTTGGTAAATACCAATAGAAACAACAAGCCCCTTCAAATACCTCAGTTTGTGGCTAAACATTCTAAACCCATATTGAGAAATGAAAGGCAAAAGTTAGCTTATTTCTTTTCTTGGCTCATCTATCCAACCCAGCCAGGACAGTTATGGGCAAAAGAGTCTTTCTGGCCCACCTAGACGATGGGCTACCCATAAAAGCCATGGCCTCTAAGAAAAATACTTCACACTGCATATTATCAAAAAGAAAGTCTTTCACTTTATCAGTAACTCACCCTCTCATTATTACCACTGTCTCAACCTTAGAGAAGCCAGATGTCTTGCACTTCAACACAGAGAACAGCTGTTATTAGGCTTTCTCATCTTCCTTCACACTTCTCCATCCTGAATCATTCCCAGCCTAGCTGCCAAAGTTTGTACCAAACTCACATTCTACAACTTCAGACACCTCTTCTAAACAACCCCCCACTCCAAGCCATATCAACTAGGCTACAATATATTACTAAATCTTTCTACATTCTTGCTCCTAGAATATGGAAATCTCTCTATCTCACTTAAAGAGAGTATAATTTCAATTCTTCACCTTCAGAGGTGATCATCAAAAATTCCTTCTCTCCAAATCAAATTATACTACTACATAGCATGCTACATCACCCAAGGGCCTCTCAGCCTCTAGCTTTACTATCTCTTAATTTCTAACTCCCTATATATATATATATATATATATATATATATATATATATATATATATGTATATATAAATAAGCTATTTATTAAATATATGTGTGTGTACATTATATATATATATATATATATATATATATATATATATATATATATATATATATAGATATAGATATAGATATAGATATAGATATGTGTGTGTGTGTGTGTGTGTGTGTGTGTGTGTGTGTGTGTGTGTGTGTGTGTGTGTGTGTGTGTGTGTGTGTGTGTGTGTGTGTGTGTGTGTGTGTGTGTGCACCTGTCTGTCTATCTGCTTGTCTGTATAACCACAATGTAAGAAGACAACATACACTTGTTTAGTGCACTGTTCATAAATATGAATACTCACTGCTACTATTCATATGTATGTTAAAGATAAACTCTGTAATGTTCCAAGGATATTACACTGTTCTTTTAATTATACCAAACACTTGGAACAGATTGGTATAAAACTTTTTAGATTTTTAGTTTAGCAATTCTTTACAATTATCCTCTATCCCCCCATCATTTTTGACATTTTCCAGAACTCTTGAGCACAGAATATTAGCTTATCTTTCAAATGTTACTGATTTTGTAAAATGTCCTGCCTCATATTTTTGCCTTTTGTCAAGTATTTTGTTTTATTATTTTCTGATATATTATTAAGGATTACATTTAGACAATATTAAGGTGAGACAATCATAAAGGTGTAATTCTTCTGAGTTGTCAAATTATCGTCCCATCCCCATTCTATCTCCCTTATCTAAACTACTTGAAAAATGCATACACTCTCAGGTTATGCATTTCCTGAACTGACGCAATCTCCTCTCCCCCAAATAACACGGCTTCAAGCAATACCATAGCACACCAACTGCTCTGCTCTCTTTTACTAACCTGGTCAACCAATACAGAAATAATAACAACTTTGTATCTGCAATATTTTTAGACCTCTCCAAAGCATTTAACATGGTCTCACATTCCTTAGTACTAGACACCCTGGCCTCCCTATTCTTTGCCCCTTCCACTATAGCCTGGTTTAAAAGATATCTGTCAGATAGGCAGCAATCTGTCCAATATCAAGGTGTACTATCTCCTTTACTTCCAACTACCATAGGCATACCACAAGGCTCACTATTAGCCCCACTTATTTTCTCCATATTTGGGCAGCCACGGTAGTGCATCAGTTAACATTTTTGCCTCACAGCAAGAAGTTCTCTGGTTCTATCCTTAGCTGGGGTACCTTCTGTGCAGAGTCTGCATGTCCTCCTTGTGGCCATGTGGGTTTCCTCGGGGTGCTCTGGTTTCCTCCCACATCCCAAAGTCATGCTGTAGGTGGATTGGGCAGTCTAAACTGGCCCTAGGTGTGAGTGCATGCTTGTGTGTGCCTTCTGTGGAAGGTTTGGTGCCAGGCTGGCAACTCGACACTGTAAAACTCCACTGCCAATTATGAGCGGACAGGTGATCCACTGTGCCGACTCCTAACCAGGAAAAGCTGAAAGAAGAAGATTTTTCCAGCTTTACTAACAATCTCCATACCACCACACAGCATGCTACACTTATACCGTATGCAGACAATTCAACTCTTATCTGCTCTGCTCCATCACTTGCCACTCTACAACAAATCATTCAAGCATCCTTTAGCTCAGTGGAAACTTGGATTACTCAGCTCCAGCTTATACTAAACCCTAACAAGACTAAATTACTAGTTTTCACCCCTAATAAAACTATGTGTACCCCTTTATCCTTCACTGTCTCTTCCAAAAATGGTGCTATCATCTCTCCCCCTGACCAAACTCTTCAGCGTAGAAATTGACAAAAACCTACTCTTTGATGTCCATATCTCACAAACCATCAAAAAGGTGCACAAAAAAATGGGAATACTATATAGACACAGAAAATTCCTCTCAAATCAGGAGTGGATCACCCTAGCCCAAACTCTGCTATTATCCATGCTAATGTATGCCGCTCCAATTCTCATCCAGGTCAGACAACTTGACCTTGCCAGACTTGAGTCATGTTATAGTAAAATCGCCAAGTTTGCCAATAACTCCACCTTCAGAACCCACCATTGCCAGGGTCTAAGAGAACTTCAATGGCTAGAACTACCTCAGCTACTAAATTATAACCAGCTAGTCATTGCCTATAATATTGTACGTCATCCTGTCAAAACCCCTGCACTAGGCCAACTTTTCACCCACTATAAAGTAAATCATCCTCTACAGTCTTCCAACAAATCACTCCTCTGCATCTCTAGGGCTAGCAACACAGCAGGAAAGCAATATTTTCCCATTCCATAGCTAAAACCTGGAATAACCTCCCATCTGCTCTGATTTCTGCTTCTACTACTATTCAGTTCAAAAACTCACTTAAATCACACTTAACGAATACCTGGTTATGTCCACATAAGACAGAAGAGGTCACTTAAGGTTAATCATTTGTGAACTGAGGGGGTGGAGCTAAGAACTAAACCTTCTATTTAAGGGGTAAAATAAAACATTTCAGAGCTTTATTGGAAAGGCTCACCCAGACTCTGCTACACTTTGCTGTGAGTGAAAGGTTGGTTTGCTTTTTATTTGTTGTATTTTGTATTAGTTTATTGCCTTTTATATTTTGAGTGCTGTGATTTGTTTTCTTTACCTTGTGTTTTGCTTGTGTTCTGCTTTTAACTGCATATTAAAACTTCAAAAGACCCCACAGCTCTGTCTCTTGTGAGTCAGGCAGAAATTGCCCCCCCCCCCGTCACTGTTGTGTTCTTAAACACCACTGTCTTTCTAGTTGCCTGCCCCTTATATTAATTTGACCATATATCTCATTTCCTCTCTGCTTACACTGGCTTGTGTGAGTAAGCACAAAATTATCATTTTGTGAAATCACTCCCCTTCAACTATTTAAATTTATTGGCCATTCTTCTGTATTCCATAGTACTGGAATACAAAAGTGATCATCCCCTTTCAATTTATCTTGCTGTTTTAAAAATAGTGACACTCCACTAAAACTTAACTTTTTAGACAGGTAAAACTTAAGTTACCTACTTTCACATCTAACTTCTCTAGTGCACACTACAGTGTTTAGAATAAACCTTTTTTTTCATCTTACCTTTAAGAATCCCTGTGACTAGCACTTGCTCTAATACCTGCTGGAAAGCACTAGGAAGCCTTAAAGTGATACAAGAATTCAACTCTCCTTATTAATAAGGAGAAATTAATCATAGGCACTAAACAGCTTATAATTGCAAAGTACCTTGTTAAGGGAAGGGAAAACTGCTCTTGTACATTTAAAAAAAAGCACCAAACCAGGCATGTCCAAGGGTATGCTTCCAGTGATTTCTCCTGTCCACCTGGTGAATCTGGGCATACTGGGGCAATGCAGCAATTGCCTCATGTACACAGACAACCCTCTCCTCCTACCACCCAACACTACAACCTGTGAGAGATGCACTTACATAGCCAAACTGGAAGCAGAGCTCTCTCCACCTAAGATTGTCAAGAGGAGAAGATTAACACCCGCACTACACCTCAAGCAGCACTTAGCCCTTCTAAACTCACATCACCAACACCCACACATCGCAACACTAAATCCACATATACGGAGGCCCTTAACTGTAACCTGCCCAAGCAACAAGAACCTCTGGAGCTAAAATGCAAACAAACACCAATCACAACCAAAGTGTCACATAGCTCACAACACCAGTGTGCCACCCAGCAACAGCCCCTAAGGCAAGACAATGTACCTGACACTTTAGTCATAGGTGACTCTATAGTCAGGCACACTAATGTCCCACTCACCAGGCTGAACAAGGAGAAAATTACAGTGAGCTGTCTGTCGGGTGCCAGGATCCACCACACAATGTACTCAAGTCACTCCACAACAAGTACAAATATGACACTGTCATTGTCCATGTTCGAGTGAATGACTTGAGACGTACCTCCCTGGACTAACTGAAAAGAGACATGGAAGAGCTTTTGGATCATGTGGCCCAGGCAGGTATGACCCTAGCCCTGAGTAGCATCCTGCCTTCGCCCAGAATGATACCACAATATAAGGACAAAATGATTGACTTCAACAATTGGCTAAGCTTCTGGTTTCATTCAAAGGAGATTCAGTATCTGTCTGCCTGGGACGACATGATTGACAGACCATGATGCTTTGCCAAGGATGGCCTGCACCTGTCACCCCTGGGATTCAGGTTACTGTCAAAGGCTCTTGCCACCCCTATAGTGCATTTTTTTAGGCAAAGTTCAAAGGACAAAACCACCACCGTAACAGGTACAAGCATGCAAAATCTGAAGGTAATGCTATGCAATGCTAGAAGTCTAAACCTCAAAATGCACTCTCTCGAGGCACTTCTAAAAATGGAGAAGATTGATATCTGTGCAGTAACTGAGACCTGGTTGAAGGCTTCAGAGAGCACCCCTGCAGTACCAGGCTACAACTCTTGCCATACTTTCTGCCACCAAGTCAGGATCGAAACACTAAAGGTGGAGGAGTGCCCATATTCACCAAGGATATTCACACCTCCAGGTTAGTTGCTCAACACAATGCGTCTGAAATTCTCAAGGTGCAACTAACATTAGGTAAGACTGCAATCCAAATTGTAGCTTGCTACAGATCCCCCACCATACCCCAAGATTCTCACTACACCTTTCTAAACATACTGAAAAATATTAATATACAACCAAGCACCCTAATATTGGGTGATTTCAACTACCCTGCCATTAACTGGGAAAACTACTCTTGTATCAACACCTTTGCCCAACGGATCTTGGAATTCATAAATTCCAATGTCCTGAATCAACTAATCCATAGTGCCACCAGGGGCCCCAATATCCTAGACCTGGTCATTATCAACATGGGAAATCGATGTTCCACACCTATGGTCATCCCCTCATTGGTCAGTTCAGACCATAAGCTAATCACCCTTAACATCCACATCCCACCCCCACCCCCTAGTAAGGAAACCTCCATAAAAAACTTCTCCAAAGCCAACTTCATGCTACTCAAGTCAGAAGTTACAAACTTCATGACACCCACGCAGACAAGAACTGACAGTTCAACTGCTGAGTCCTACACTAAGGCACTGTATGAGCACATCCACTCATGCATGAATTGTGCCATCCCAAATAGAACCAAGATGCTCTCCTCCAAAAAAAGGAAGCCAACCTGGTGGTCCCCTGCCATAAACAAACTTTACAACAAAAGGAAGAAACTGCTGCAGAAAAGAGGAAAATCCCAGGATGCAAAAAACTCCCTTACCAGCCTCAGTAAAAAGCTGAGATCCCTCATAAAATCCTCCAAAGCTAGTTACGAAAATAAAATTGCCAAAGATTCCAAAGACAACCACAAGGCATTCTATAACTATGTCAATCTAAATGGCAATGCTCAGATCTGCTCTGAGCTACAACAGAATGGCATTAAATATACTGATCCCAAGGATATCGCCAATACCCTGGCAGATCGATTCAGTGCCAACTTCACCCTCTCTCACCCCCTAAATGGCCCATCTCAATACCAGAAGACTGCCACATTCTGATAATAACAGCCACACAGGTAAAAAATGCACTCTCCATAGCTAAGAATACAGCATCCATGGGAACAGATGACATCCTGGTGGCTGTGTACTACATGAACTACAAAATGAACTGGCACCTCACCTAAGTGTCATGTTTAATCATACCCTCACCTCAGGCTTCATGCCAACTGAGTGGCACACAGCTACAGTTATCGCACTCCACAAGGTGGGATCCATCTTGGATCCCGGGAACTACCGCCCCATCAGTCTGACGAGCCTGATCTGCAAGGCCTTGGAACGCGTTATCATGGAACTTATAAACAAAGACATTAGCAACCTTAAAACACTGGACACCACCCAGTTTGGGTTTGTGAAGGGCAGATCTTGTCTCCTGAACCTTATTGACTTCTTTGAATCAGTCTCCAGAGCTGTGGACGAGGGTAAGGCAGTCCACAAAGCCTATCTGGACATCGCCAAGGCCTTTGACACCATCCCCCACTCTGGAATCATAGATAAACTTACAAAGCTGGGTATTAATCCCTACATCACTCATTGGGTTGCCAACTGGCTTACTGACAGAACCCACACTGTAAAAGTAGCTGACTCCAAATCTAGCTTCAGACAAGTGACAAGTGGAGTACCTCAGGGTTCAGTCCCGGGACCTCTCTTGTTTGGCATCTACTTCTCTGAAGTACAGACCAACACTAAGGGACTCTGGCTAACAAAGTTCGCAGATGACTGTAAACTGGGAGCCACTATTGAATCCCCAAATTATGTCGATACTCTACAAAAGGGCCTTACAGAAACAGATGCTTGGTGCCAGAGCCATGGGCTCAAGCTCAATGCCAAGAAATGTATAGTTATCACCTTTGGGAAAAAACATGTACCCGTGAATTACCACATAGGTGGCAGTACACTGAACACCGAAAGTGTGATAAGAGACTTAGGGACACAGGTGGACAGTGGTCTCACCTTCAATAACCACATCACCACAACAGTCAGGAAATCCTTCTATGTGACACACCTCATCACTTAGGGCTTTTCATCCAGAAAAAAGGAGATCATTGTCCCACTGTACTCATCCCTCATTAGACCCATTATAGAATACAACGCCCCATTTGGTATGTAGCTCTCAAGACATCTGCAACAACTGGAAAGGCCGCAGAAATACCTCACTAAAAGAGTTACAGGCCTAAAGCAGATGCTCTATGCTGACCACCTTAAAAAACTCCAGCTATACTCTGTCGCATATCGTCTACTCCGAGGTGATCTCTGCTTAACATACAAGGCCATGTCAAACCCAGAGCTGTTGGACATGCTACACGTAAAGAAATCCCAATCCCTCAAAGCCACATGCTCCTGGGATCTAAACTTTGTCATCACAATAAACAAAACATGCTGGAGGGATAGGTTCCTGACACAGAGACTCCCCAGACTCTGGAATAGACTGCCCATACATGTCAAGCAGAGCACCTCTTTGGCCCACTTCAAAAGAAACCTTGATGATTGGATGGGAGAAAGGAAATTCACCCGAGGGATCACATCAGTCGCCCTGCTTGACAGGGGTCCAGGGAAATAAATAGTGTGGGAAGAAATAGCCAGGGAATTGTTATGGCTAGGCTTCTATAGGCCCTAGGGCCGATAGTCTAGTACCAACCTATGAACCTATGAACCATGCATTGCATAATTGCTTCTGTTTTTTCTTTTTCCACTCTTTAAATCCTTATTTCCTATTATACCTACTGTTATATATGCTGCTGTTTTAAGAAACTAAGCTGCTGTTTTTTTTAAATTGTATATAGCTCCTTGTGTCTGTGTTCATGCTACAATGTATGTAAGTCTCTTGTTGTTTCATATATGTCTATACTGTTTTCTTCGTATTGTATAATTAATGTTTCTTTAATGTGGAACTTTTCTCCCCTGGCCTCTGCTGTAAATGGACCCATGTCCAGTCAGACTATCCCAGTAAACAAATGTAAAATAAAATAAATAAAAATAAATAAACAATGTCAGACAGAATTTCGTACTTCTCATTATTTAGAAAAAGGGCACTGATACAGTCTAGTGACACTTCCAGATGTTTCTTTAGTTGCATCCTCCTGCCACCTCTATCTGTCTAATACAATCTGTTCATACGTGCATCAATAATTCTAAAACCATGCTGTATGCAAGTTGTTGAATGGTTTCATATTAAGCTAGCTAAGGCTGCTAGGGTTTGAAACTGTTTATTTTAGTCATGATTTGTTTTTTATTCATGTTTCTCTTTTGTTCCTGTTTTACAGTTTTTAGACATAATTTCACTTCCATTATATATTTATATATGGTTTTTGTGCATATTGTAACATGTTTCTTTAAAAGTTTAATTGGATGATTTATGAGTTATTATATAAGTCTTTTGTAGCACCTGTGTTTTCATGTATCTGATGAAGTCTCATTTAAACGAAAGCGCTTGTACATAAAGCTTTTTCGCCTTCTCTTGTGGTTGGATTCTTTTTTATTTCATTGTTGTTCTGGTTTTCGTTGTTTGAGCTTTTTTGTTTCATATTAAAGCCTACATGATGTGGAACATGTCAATATTTGATATCTATTTAGTGCTTCTAAAGATATATTAGTAATTGTCTATATATTATTCATTTATACTGTTATAATTTCCATATTGCCCTAAATACCTCAAACACTAAATAACACAGAACTTCATGACTTAAAACGAAAGCTCACAAGATGGACAAATAACATGCTGTTTACAGCATATGTGTGCTGGTTCATGAGATATTAAATGTTGTTTATGAAATACTACTGGTTTTTATGCTTATAAAATCCAGTATGATGACTGCTACCACTGTAAGGGCTTGCTTCTGCTAAATAGTTTGCCATTTGCATTTTGTTAATATCCCTTATGGCTTCAGAGATATGAATGTTTGTATGAAATGTGAGGAAATAACTTGATTTTTTCAAAGACCTCTGGTGGCAATCAGTCATCAGAGCACAAATCTCCATTTCAGTGAATGACTTAAGTGAATTAGTGTAATAGCTGAAAATTGCCCTTGATTTCATTTTTGTTCCCCACATTATTTTTGGCTTTGTCCAGAATTCTTAAGCAAAGAAGATGAAAGGTACAATGTTGAGAAGTCTGTCTAGCTCATCCATTCCATGTTTACTCACAGTAATTGTGAATAACTTAAAAAAAAACATTTTTTCTTCTTTCTGCTGCAGGCAGTGTTTACTATTACCACTGCCCACAAACTCATAATGTTATCTGGTTTCCTGCCAGAATTGAGAAATAAGCACATACCTACAAAATATCCTAAAGAATGTATGTTTGCACTTTCCTGGTACTCTCTAGTCATGACTACATGACTAGCAATTGCTAGGAAAGCATTCTGATCACTTTCTAAGGTGACTGATTGCAGGTGCTTAGACTACACAGCAATGAGACACAGGTTTGTTTAATTGGCTCCCCATGTCCTATTACTATGATTGGTGGATAGGCATACTATTCTTCTGTTTTATAAACTACATCATACCAAATATCTCCCCTGAAACTTTAATAGTCTACTCTGTTTATATCCTTTTGTACCACTCAGGATCCTCAGTCAAGGCAGTTGAAGTTCAGCTCCAAAAGGCATGTACATAATCTATACAAGCTTTCTCAAAATAAATTAAACGTTAGCACTACAAAATCAACAGTCATATTGTTCAGCACCCTCCTCAAAAAAAAAGAAAAGAACAAAGGACAATGGCACCTATACAAATCTAGATATCTTCTTATTCTTCTTTCGGCTTTTCCCTGTTAGGGGTCGCCACAGCGGAGCTCCGGTCCACTAATGATTGGCAGTTGATCTAAACTTACCATTACAGTGGTTTATATTAAGATCCCACGTTGATATTCGCTCACCACACTGAATGTATCACTGGCAAGGTCCTCAGTCAATTGAAAGCCTCCTATTTTGTATTTCATCACCTTACTCTTGAAGCCTGTCAATCTCTTGTTACAGGTGTGCAACTAAACAGACAGCAATAGGGCTTGCCTGTTATATTTAGACTTAATTTCAGCCAAGCAATCTCATTTCTACACATCACTTCTAGCAAAACCTACCCATTCCTTAACTTGTCTTTAATGTTGGAACACATTTGTGATACACTCCAGAAAACTAAATGTCTCCCTGTCTGCAAATGGACCCTCTCTATTATTCTATCACATTTTCAAGCTTATACACTGCAGCTACCACTCCTAACTTAATATTAAACTTGAGCTAAAACAGATACAATCATGGCCTAAGGGGCAGTACTGACAGCTTACTTACATTTGTTAGGTCACAAATCATAAAAAAATGGGGAAAAGTGTTTTTACAAGATAGCTTTTATCCAGCTGGAAATGTCTACCTATGACATTGAGAAATGAAACCAAATATATCAAATTAAAAAAAAAAAATCATCAAGTATATTTTTTACAGATATAATGGTTAACTGATGCAGTGTAATGTATAATATGTGATCAAAATGCTGTCCTAAACTAACTAAAAATTCTTAAAGTTGACTGCCTATGCTGTGTATGTACAGAGTTCTTCATATATATAAATATGCTATAAAAATATGCAATGACTCTTTGTAATTATGTGCCTTTCTATATGACCCTCTAACATCTACCAAATGGCATAATAATGTATAAACTCTACTGCCAAGTACCAAAGTCAGTAGAATGCAAGACATTCAAAACTGTAAATAACTGGTATTTCTCAATCTGCTTCACCTATTTCAAAAATAAAAATCTGTGACATTGACTGGAAGAGCTTTAAGTTTCTTTGTAAATATTTTTAGCTTTAGTTGACTTACGTGTATAACTGTTAAGCTATGTAACCAGTTTATACTTTGTACCGGTGTTATCTACACTACTGTGTAATAAGCATATGTTAATTTACCACTAGTCTATATCAACTCTTAAGCAGATCGTGGCTGAAAGAGATCCAAAGGTTAGCCTAATAACCTAGTTGTCAAATGCAAAATAAAATAAATAAACAAGTACAATTACCACAGCAATTAAATATTATACAGAAATGTGCCAGTAACCCTGCACAGAGTGTAGTTTAATATTAGATAAAATGTATTAAAAAATTATAAGCACAAGAAAAAAGATGGCCTTCATAGAACTGGACAAATATGAAGTTATTTTTGAAGATAACCAAAAGTGCATGTAAGTAACTAGACCATGGAATTTTGTATTAGCTGCAATCAGTCAAACTTGGTTTACGAAATACTAGATACTGTGAATTACAGAAGGCAAACAGAGAAGCAACCAGAGCATAACATTACAGACAGTTCCTCAGGAGATAAAATGTTTCATGCAGCTACATGCATTCAAAGTAAACAGCACTATTAGATTTAAGCCAATATCTGGTCCCTTTGTGTTGTAAAAAAAACAGTCAAACCCCCAGATTCACGAATCCTCCGTGTAAGACTAAATAAGTCTTACTCGGAGGCTGCAGTTGAACAGTATGATGATAGCGTGCCATGAATATTCATGAGGGCATGCAGACTCAACCGTAAGTCTAACACGGACTGTGTAGGAAAGCAGGGGGCGTGGCCGACTGCCGAGCAGTCTAAATGTCCACGACCCTGCAAGGGTTCGAAAAGTAAAATGAAAACACACAAGAGCAAGTACGCTCAAATGTCCTTGCACCCAACACCACACTCCCTGACATTGTAAACCCCCATCACGGTTATAAAAAGTAAAACATTAATTTTATTTTTTTTAAATTCCTGAAATAGCTGCCCGTATTTGCACGTGTGTGCGCAGGTGTGCCCATTGCTTAGCTGCAGTTAGCAATTCCGACATGGAAGAGCATAAGAAAGAAATGTTTATGCAGCTCACACCAAATATCAATAGCGTAATGGTAAAGCATTCGCACAAAAAGGAGGCATTCATGGTTCGAGTCCCACCACTCCCCTTCTTATTTTTGTTTTAAATCAGTATATGAAATAATACCTGACATATATGATTAAAATATTAGTAAAAAGCAGTGAAGTGGCCTATGTATCAGTGAACAAAATATATATTTTTAAAGGATCCTGATATATAATTGCCCGCAGTTAAGCAGCACTTTACCCAGCGCAATAGAGTTGCCCATAGTTAAATAGCACTTTACCCAGAGCAATAGAATTGCCCATAGTTAAATAGCACTTTACCCAGTGCAATAGAGTTGCCCATAGTTAAATAGCGCTGTACCCAGCGCAATAGAGGTGCCCATAGCTAAATAGTGCTTTAACCAGCGCAATCTGTTTGCATGGACATGCGCACCTTGCCAACCAGGGCACCGTAGGGCAACGTGGAGCAACGCAGATCAAAGTTGCTTAAATACAGCCACACCCCCTAGCCTGTCTGGATAGTATTAAAATAAAATGAATGACAAGGTTCGAACCCAGGACTCTGTGCACCATAATCAAAGTACTGAACCACTAAGCCATGACAGTTTAAGAAAAGCAGCCACTGTTAACATACATATACTTAGAAATGGTCGATTGGTTAACCATTACTAAGCAGGTCTGCAGTCAGCCGAGAATTTTCAAAAATGGCCAATCACAAAAAAGTTCGGGAAATGCGGCATATTTAAGCCCCATAGGTGGGAATACTCACCATAACTGATTGTAGCTCACATCTGCAGTTAGAATGGCTGGTGCTGGAGAGGGTACATGCTTCCGAGCGCAACGTTGGGGCATCAAGGAGTTGAAATACATGGTTTGGCTCTTTTTCCACCATCATGAGTCAAGACTCCTGCAGGGCCAGTTCCAAGGGATGGAGTACAAGGCAGAGGCTTGGAACTGGTTAGCTCATGACCTCACCAGTGTCACAGGCATTCCTCGGACTGGTGAGCAGGTCCGTCACCACCATGCAGACCTGAAGAGATGGAAGCAGGACCGCCTGAACCAATGGATACAGGAGGCCCGTGGGATGCAAGATGCCCCACAACTGAGTAGGTAGCCATGGAATGCAGTATGTACGACTTGATAATTGATTCTGTATAATGGATAGGTATGTCTCAATATCCCTTCATTTACTTCACAGCTGCAGGTGAGCATGCTGCAAATCAGCAAGTCTATGCAGATAGGCTGCTAAGGCTGCACCACCAGGCAGGTTAGTTATTATTCTGCATGTATTGTTATATAAAATAGGGGAGAGAGCATGAAAGAAAGTGTTGTAGTCAAATAATACAGCCATAAAATGCCCTGAATAAGTCCTCTGCATGTACTGTCATATAAAAAAGTCACAGAGCCAGAAAAAGAGTGTAGTAACCCATTAAGAAAGATAAAATATGTCCGTAATAATATTTCTGCAGGTACTGTCATATAAAATAAGTGAGCGAGCCTGAAAAAGAGTGTTCTAACCTATTAATTAAGGTATAATATGTCTTGAATATGTCTTCCATATGCACTGTTATATCAAATATAGGAGTGAGCCTGTGGAAAAGTGTGTAATGTAACTAATAAAGGTATAAAACCCGGAGTGTGTCTGTGTCACTTACTTTGACATGTTCTTGTACCCTTGCATTATACAAATAGTACTGTTTTAATAAGTGCTGGCAACCCAGAGTTGTGCAGTCCCATCTAAAGTGGGTGATGGAAGTGCTAGTAGCTGTGAAGCATATATACAGTCCTCAACAGTCAGTTACTGGCTGGCATGCATAAGTAAATCTGGCACACGGGTAGCATGTTAATTTGTTCCCCAGAAATGTGAGTGTGCTTCAAGAAATGCAGGGTTCTGTACAAATTGAAGTGAAAATGTCATGTGAAAACATCCAGATATGTAGATAAAGAAATATAAATGAAATCAAGAAATATGTAGCAGTAACATCTGCATCTTGGACAGTTAGTATGTCAGATATAGGACAGGTATATATTGAACTAGCCAAACCCATTACACAATCTAATGCATGTTGGCAAGTGTAATAATACATGTAGGGGATATACACTTGCAGTCACTAGGAATGTAGTGTAGACTAAAAGTACTTATAAGATGTTAATTGAGGTTTCTTTCTATACCCTACTGTATGTGCATAAAACATGCAATTCCACACCTCAATGGGTATGTGTAATTTCAAATATTTGTTGGGACATATGTCCTATTGTTCTATAAATATTTGCATTTGCTTTGATGCATGTGCACTGTTCAAACACCACAGTCATGGTGGCCTGTTGCTACTAATCATCCCTGCATGCTGTTGGAATATCCACTGTCGTTCAATATATGCATGTGTTATGCTTGCTGTTCAACTGTTGGAACCTTGGTGTGTTGGGTTAATGGGAATATTACTGCATGCTGTTACAACTAATCTGGAATGCTGTTGTTTGTGTTGTAATTAAACATACCTAATCACAGAACGTATGGGAAGGCCAGTCCCAGCGGACCCACCTGTTCCTCCTCAGCTGGCGAGTGCACCTGGCACCAGCAGGTCCGGTGCCCAGACAGGGCTCCACTCCTCCGTTGGTCCTGTGCCACCTTCGGGTGGAAGTGCTGCAGGGGATGGGACTCATCCCCCCATGCAAGCGTGGGCGGAGAAGGGCCACCTGTCACACTTCGAAGGGTCCGGGCTGTGGTGTGTAGGGGGATCCAGCATTCAGTTGCTGATCCCCTACACCAGTTCGAGGTGAGAGTGGAGCATCTCACAGGTGAGCCTGCCTGTCCTACGCAGCCCCCAGCACAGCCACCCTCGGGGCTGAGAAGGTGCAGTGGTGACTGCCCATGGGTGGAGATCTCAGTTCCACTGTTACCATCTGTGGGCATATGGGCTTACGATTTCCAAACCTCCGTCTCCGTCAGTTGTGTTCACCCACCCCATGTGTCATACACCACCCCTGTATGCCTCTTGTTTGTCTTGTCTGTTAACCTCCCCAACCTACATCCCCAAACATACCTACTTCCTCTAACTCACTTTCCACTCTCACCTGAAAAAAAAAAGGGCAATCTGTTCCCACAAAAAAATTATGCCCCATACATAGCTGCCCATTTTGCACACATGTCCGCTGGACATGTAAACTGATAATTATAATTGACAGTACAACATACTTTGTTGTCCTCACCCCTCTCCCAGGGGTGGAAGGTTTCAAATATCACTCCAAATTTATTGCATATGCACAGCTGTTGCTGGTAAAGAAATGGGCAGCTATGGACCTTCCCTAGACCTGTCCTGCACATCCTGAGCTGGTTTCCCTACTATCTGTCCCTCTTTGTGCTCCCTTTTGCACCCCTTTCCTATCTCCCCATTTTCTTTTCTTTCAAAGAAGTTAGCGCTGGGCTTAGTGGGAGTAAACACTTTTAAGCGATAGTAAGTGGGTTTAAGCGAGTGTGTGTATGTGTGCGCTTAGCTATGCGTCACTAAGTGTCATGCAAATCCACGCAAACCCGCTTACAACTGCTTAAAAGTGCCTTAGTCAATCTATGTCTGGGCCCTTGTTCTGCTCAGCAGCAAAAGAAAAAACCTCTGCAAGTCTCAAACCCCAGACCATTGACACAATAGACTGCATGAATTACCACTAAGCCACAGCAGATATACAAACAGCTTGGTGCTGAAATAAATATATCATGCATTACAATGAGGGCATGTAAATAGAAATTAGGAATGGCATAATACAAATCCTGTTCTGTTGGCCTTTACTAGCAGTTGTTGTGGAATTGCATGACATGACTGTGAAAAGAGAACCAGCCATTCTAGCAGGGAATAATGTTACTGTAGCACCTTACAAACACCACACAGTATCAGACCAGGATAAACACTGGCAAAGTTGAATAGGGCAGAGGCCAGACTCCCCAACTGTGACTGCTTTACAGGGATGTCCCTGATTTGTAAACAAATGTTAGCTGTGCCCCTCTGAATTAGTCTGAAAAGTACTAACATTAGGCAGAAAAGTGGGGAATCACACTTATTGAATAATGTCAGTAGCTGAGTGTAGACACTGCTTGCACGTCAGAAAAGGTGTAGTAATACATATGCTCCAATTCCCAAGAAAGTCTCAACAGCAATATGTCTGTAATATATTGCAGGTGTATCTCACTTATATGTACCTTTCACTGAGGCCATTCAAATATATACCTGAAAGTATCTGAGGCCTGGCAGAGGCAGAAACACACAGGCATATCAGCATTCCTGCTGTTACACACTCTGCAAATAGCTTTGGAAGGAGTTCCACAAGCATGCCCTTATGTAGGAGTACAACACAGAAATATCACAGGATGTAGCCATGTACTGCTAGCAACCAACTGTGACAATGCCATTGTGCCAGTGCTGAAAAGACTGGTGTGGTGCACAGACAAAGAATAATAGGTTAACCTCTAGCTACCATCTGGATATGTCCACAGGTTGGAGCTATGCAAACAGACTACTTGCCTTGATAGAACAGGTACACAGCAACCCTGTATGTTCAGCAAGATAAACCTCACATGATAATAAAAATGCTCTTTACAGTTCTGCACCCCTACCCAAAGGTATGACATACCTGTGTATTCAGGGAAAAACAATGGTGTAGGTAGGCATACTCAGTACTTAAATATGTCCAGTTGTGTTGAGCAGCCTGTGCTAATGTCAACACAAACAAGCCACAAACTGTTCAGAAGTGAGTAACTTAATAATTACAGTATAGCAGTTCACAAACAGTGCATGGGCCACAGGAATACATTGCAATAACCACATTTGTATGGCAGTTAATTGTCTAATTCAGAAAGAGAGTACATACTCCCATGTATCCTGTGTTAGCATTCGGAGGGGTAAGTACATGTCTACAATGAGAAGTGTGTACTGGAAGCAGCAACATTCAGGTTTGAGTACAACATGCATATCACTGGCTACAACCCTAGCTTCTGATAAGAGACATATACCAACCTTTTGACTGACACAACGATGTCCAGAGCAAACAAGCATGGGCCCCACCTTGGAAAGCTGAAAGGGCTACGCCTACCTAACCTAGCATTTTATAGCAGTGGGCTGCAATCACAGTGAGTACTGCAATCACCACACAGCAGGCTGCATGCAATTACTGAATGGTGGGCAGCAATTGGTGCAGAGGCTGTCACATGCACATGTGCAGATACCTAGAAAAGCAGGCTGTACCTGCTGTCCACACATGCAATAATATCATTGAAGGAACAGGGAGATAGAGAGCAAGAGAGAAACAGACACAGAGAAAAGAGACAGAAACAGACAGAGAAAACTCAAAACAAACAACCAAAAAAAAAAAAAAAACAGCAAAACAGTAACAACAGATGGAGCAGGGAAAACAAAGGTAAGGTATGTAATTCATATGTATGTGATGGCATGTAGTAGATGTTCCTGAAGAGTACTCTACATACTGAAAATCATCCATATGTGGCAGCAGTATGTATCTATCTGTATCTGCACATGTGCATAGGGCAAGAGACATACTGCAACTGTTAGTGAAGGGTGGACACATATATGTCATTGAAGGTTGTTATGTGCATATATCTATGTAGGTCGTAGTGTGAGGTATAGAAAACAGCATGCAGTGCTGATATATGTCATGTGGTGGTTAAACACTGTGGGACTGATTTGTCAGATCTGCTGTGTTACAGCCAGTGAGGCCTGCTAAAGCTACATGGGCTGAGGACACCAAAATGCATTCTGCATAACACTGTGCAATATAATCACATAACTGTACATCCCACAACTGTCGCATAAGTGATATCCTCACCATGAAAGGTGGACTGTACATGTGCCTATATGTACATCTATATGTACATCAATGGATGTGTACATGTATGTGTGTGTATATATATATATATATATATATATATATATATATATATATATATATATATATATAAAGAGAGAGAGAGACACGGGGTCATATGTACTGCAACAGGTGTGTGGTGACCAAGGCATGGACTGTAGACAAGTGTTGATACTGCAGCGCCATTCCTCCTTTCCAAAACACTGTACCCATTAATTACCACATAGGTAGAAATCTACCTAACACTGAAGGTGTGATAAGGGAGCATGGGACACAGGTGGACAGTAGCCTCCCCTTTGATAAAGACAATGCCACACTAGACTTGTAATCTGTCTATGTGGTATGTGTCATGACAGCAGGTGTGTCATCTAGGGAAATATAGGTCAGTGTTCCCCTCTACTCATCACAATACCCCGTGTGGTATGTACCTCACATGACAACTACAGCAAGTGGAAAGGCCACAGACATACCTCACAAAGGGTAATACTGGCCTAAAACAGATGCCCTATGCAGACTGACTCACAAAACCACAGCTAGACTGTATTGCATATCGCCCACACAGAGGTGACCTCTGCCGGACATACAGAGGTATGTCAGACCCATAGCTGTGTGACAACCACCATGGCAACATATCACAATCCCTCTGGGCTACACGTTCTAGGGCCCTAAACCTCATCAGCTCACTAAACAGTACATGCTGGAGTCATAGGTTCCTATCACAGAGATATGCCATACTCTTGAATAGACCACCTAGCAATAGCAAACAAGGCTCCTCATTAGCAGTTGTCATAAATACCCCTGATGATTGTTTAGCAGATTGGTAATACACCCCAGGAATCCCCTCTGTAGTTCTGGTTGACAGGGGCAGGTGAAATCAAAGTACATGTGTGGCAAAGGCCATGGTAGCATATGGCTAGGGT
>NC_056744.1:1698593728-1698681621 GCF_019279795.1 Protopterus annectens | reverse complement strand
TTTGATTGTTAAATATTATTATGTAGTTGTGTCTTTCTGCTTTTCCTGGTTTGGGGTTGTCACAGCAGAACTCTGTCTCATTCATGGGTGGCATATAGGTTTTACGTGCCTGGCTGCCAGCCCTGACGCACAACATCTGACAATGATACGCCCATTCACGCATGTCTCCACACAGATGACGCTCTATCTGGGAATCGCACCTACATACTAGCTGACCTCCACGGGCCACTCCATTGCAACTGGCACAACATACCCTAGCACTCCTGTGTCCATAATCGCATATACATAGTTTCCCCAGCACACGCATGTTAAGTTTCCACACATAACAGCCATTATACACCTGATATCGCAGCCATGACACACCTTTACACATTACCCTCTCCAGAGCTTTGGGACCCTACACACATTTTGTACCACATCGTGGATTCACAGTTTCACCATCCATTCATATTTGCACATACGTGCTTTTCCTGGTGTTATGGATTATGAACGATTTGCAGGTTACAAGTGTAGGTGGTCGCAACATGTGCTACATTCCGTCTGTGTAAAATGTTGATGTAGCACTACAATGATGTTATGGCCACTGGTATAACCCTGCCTCTGGTGTGAATAGTGATGCTCTACTCACACTTGTGCAGCTTTATCTGACATATGCTGCGAGCACTTTATAATACCTCACTTGCTCTAGATTCCCTTCACAACCCTTATGTTGGCTTTCGTCTTTCGGCGTTCATTATATATATATATATATATATATATATATATATATATATATATATATATATATAATTGCATATTTCTGTTATGTCTGTGGATATTTATCTATACACACATCTATCTATCTATCTATCTATGTATTTATCTATCTATCTATCTATCTATCTATCTATCTATCTATCTATTTATATATATAAAAGTTACAGCTGTACAAGACAACATACATTTGCTATGCTACAAGCTGCGTACACCCGCGCAGGTGCACTTGCATCTACTTATTCTGAGTTACATATGTTTACTGCTACTTCTTTGGGATTGCATGCGCCTTATTCCTTACGAAAGTACCACTTTGATTGATGGAATCCAGTTAACGGCCCCATGCGAGACACACGGTCACCTTTACATGTATAAATGTTGGCTTTACAGCACAGAGGCATTCATTACACAATTAATATGTGCTATAGTCGTACTTGAACTGGGAATGCCTTGACGTTAGGCGGATGCTCTAACCACTACACTATTGTTGTTCTGCCTCATTTATATGTATACCCATGGTTCATAGCTACTCTGACATATGCCTCACCGCTTCCCTTATACAGCAGGCATCCATTCTCCTGCTGGAAAAAACTGCAGTACTACACTTCCAGCATTCCCTGTTTCCTACTGCTCTGGACCCGTGATGCATGTCTACTCACTCCAAGGATATTCAGAACTCCTACGCTTATAGTCCCCACACATACGCATGTTTGATTGTCAGGGTGTTCATGTGCTGGTCTGGGTTTAGGCTTGTCCGACTGGTGACTAGAACTGCCCTGGCACTGTTCAAATATGAGACATAGCACATGGGCAGAGTTAGTCCAGATTTTAACATTCTACCTGTGTTTACAGACGCAGTTGTTTGTGCAACTCTAAACACATTATTAGGTCGGCGCTACATAATATAGGGTGGGGAGTGGTTCCACTACATAATACAGGGTGGGGGGGTTCCACGTTTTTGCCTTCACATTTGACTATTTCATTCATTTATAGTTACAATGAATATTATTCTGGACATCAGTTACAAATTCACTACAGGTATGCAATAGTCCTGTCAACAAATGTGACAGTTGGTTGGTGTACATATGTGTACGGACCTCTGTGATACTCAGAGACTAGTTTCTACAGTGACAGGGACAAGGCTATGACAAATCAGGGGCAGTCATGGACACTTCTACCATATTAGTACTATGAACTTGGAACGTGTTGACAGATTTGTATTACTACTAATTTTCTGCAGTTAAATGCATCTATTACTCTTCATTGTTGTAAGTAGTCATTCTCATTCAACACCTTTCCTCCAAAGGTCACTGGCTGATTAAGAGGCTGGCCAGTTATTGTGCGAATGCTCTGACCATTGGTAGGGTTGACACATTGTCATATGTACAGGTTGGGATATATTCTGGGGACACCAGATTGTTTAGGCCAACACATACCCATGGTCAGTGCAGGTTTAAAACATTCATTAGTTTCCTAGCTGTGAGCCTATACCTTTAGCACTTTACTTGTTAGTCTGTTTCTTGTATGAATTACATATTTTCTATCCTGACGTGACCGCTTTAGGCTACTGTTACATGCAGTGTGGTACATAGTTATTTCCTACAATCACAGGACATTTGGCATTGTATCATTGTTGGTCAGGACACAACTACCCACACAGTGACTGTCCCTCACACAGTGGATCAGGGGGTATCCTGTTTATGTCAGTGCCTTCATCACCCTATTTCCATGTGCCACTATGCTAATGTGTACAATATATTCTCTTGATTATTCATGTCGGGACACGTGCGTCACTGACAGGTGTTTGATCCTGGGTAGTAGGTTCTGCATGACCATCTAGGGCTGGACAGTCTCGTGCACCACTACTGCGCATTCCAACTTGTGTCCAGATGTCTACAGGACTGGACATCATGTCATGATACCCATTCTAATGTTTATACAGGTTACTTATCCCATGAGGGATATCCAAATATTTAACAAGACCAATACTGACCATTCTTTTGGCATTACGAAAATGTGCAGGGGGTTTTACATGCAAGGGATACATAGTTTGCAATCCTGAAACTGCCTAGGATGACACTGCCTACTACATATGAGTAGTGGTCACTATGTATAGATGTGGCTGCACCAAGCTAGTAGGCCAAGTATGGCTGGATTTGGTGGACGTTCAGGTATGGGGGCGGGTTGTGTGCTGTTGAGGGGATGCTGGGTATTCCATTATGCATCAAGGTGTGTTGCATTTGATTTGGCCAGTTCCATCAGGACCAATCTGTGGGTATGTGCTGGTGACATTTCTGTACATTTGTATCGCACATTTTAATATTCATATGTTTGTGGGATTGTGTTCTACAGTATGGCCTGTCTGGTTGTATTGCAGATGTGTATACATGTTATTTGTGTTTCTTTCTGATTCACCCGCTGCTCCCTCATACACCTCCAGTTCACCTATTCTGCATACGACACAGTCTCTCCTTTGAGGATTATACCATTACCTATCCCCCCCACATACATATTCCTGACACTCCATCCATCACTGCTTTGGTTGATGGCCCATGACACGGTCAAGGTAACACATTGCATACACTACATATGTCAGGTACCTGTATGGTTGTGTGGACTACCCTGGCATGTTTCACCTTCAACATGCTATACATCACGCACATAGGTACATGCCCATACTTAACGTTCATGACATGGTTGGTACACCCGGGTAATACCTGTTCAACTGTGACACATCCTGACAAGTATGGCTTGGACCACAGATGTGCAGATTTTGGCACACTGTTCTGATCATTGGAAGGATGCCACCTTTTCCTATGTCCAGGATGGGATATATTCCAGACACATATCTGATTGTACTGGACAACACGTACCCACAGTCAACGCTACGGATAATACTGTTCCTTTAAGCCTACATGTTGCCTTATTGTTGTAGCAGTTTATATGCTCCTTCTGTTTCATTTACACACTTATTGTATTTCCTGCCACATATGGTATGTTAAATACGGACATACCTATTGTATGTGACTATTACATGCGTTGTGGGATATAATTCTGTCATATGGTCACTAGATATTTACATTTATTGTGGATTTGTTATGGACACATCTGCCCAGCTGTGTACTCTCCCTCACACTATGGGTCAGCTGGTGACCCTGACCATTGGACTGGACGTACCTATTGACGACGCGCTAACATGATGCATTTCACTTCCACTTGGTATAACTATCTACACTGCGTTGGACTACGGGCACATGGTTTTCAATGTCATTTGTTCAAGGGATAGGGACCCGTTATTCCCTACCATGCATTTGTGTTTGCTTCTTCATCGTTTTGTGTTCGCAGGAACTGTCTTACATGCTTTGCATACGTTTCAGTATCCACGGACACTGACAGATGTGATTACTATTGCTTGCAAATTGTTATATGCAAGCATTTTAGGTTGCACATCGACAGCTGACATTTCCACGCCTCCATGCGGCACTTCAAAACGCCCTATGCACTCGCGCTCATTTCCTATGCACGTGGCTGTGGCAGCAGCGCACCTTCATTAATATGCATTTGGTGTTACTGTATCATCTTCATGCCACACGGTCAACGCAAGCCTAACGCTGGCCTTGCGCCGAGCTTTATGAATCCCGGGGAGTAACTTTGGCTTAGTAATCATGTATAAGCTTGTCTGTTTCCTGATATAATTCTCATCCTCAAAACTGGGTACAGTCTTTATGTACAATTTCATGGCCACTTAGCTTCAGATTAATTTCAGCTAATAACATCAGTCTCTAATGCAAAGTTCCCTTTAAATAAGTATAAGTGATACTAAAGCAGTACACCCTCAGAGATGAAAAATTATGCGTTTTGGCAGTTTTTAAGATAATCTTTGGGTAGATGGGTGGGTGTGTATGTGTTGGCGCATGTGTATGTGCCTGCTGTCTGTCTGCCTATGTCTGTGTGGTTTTGGGTTGGAAAACAATCACTGTAATGTTTTGAGATTGATTCACAACGTAACAGAAAACTCATTTGCACTACCTCTGCATTGCTACAACTGTTGCATAAATGAGTCCGCAGAAACTCCTCCATCTGATTTCATATCTGCCTGCCAGGCAACTGCTGATTTTCTTTTTTCTTTCTATTATTATCCTACTTGTAGTTATTATTGCTTCATCTGTATGCACTCCAGTTTGAAATTTATGTGTAATATTTGGTATGAGTTTAACAGATAAGACCAAATTGAGGGGTTCTTTAAAGCTTCAGTATTGCCAATATTTTAAACTAATATGTTATACTGTTTTGCACAATTGCAGTGACCCCCTTGAAAAAAATCATTAAACTGCATTGTTTTACACTAAATTCACAGTAACAGGAATTTAATCTTAATAACTATAACTCTAGTTTCCCTGTGCATCAGTCTTGCTATAAATCAGCAATTTAACAAATTCCTGTTAACATCTGCTGAAAGGTACACTTTCCATTCATGATCCTCTGCACTGACTATTACATTCTTTCATTCATTCATTACTCATTTTATTTACTTCATAGTGACGAAAGACTTCAAGGCTACACTTGTACTTATTGGGCATAAAGTAACGACACTTATCCTGGATAGGCTATCTGTCTACTGCAGTACATGAACACATACCCATGGCACATGTAACTATGAAAGGTTTAGAGAACTGACAATTCACCTACCATATCTCTGAGATGTGGTAAATAACTGGAATATACATCAAAGCATCTCAAGAGCTCAATGATGGCATGAAGATTTCACATAAAATGCAGTGAAGATGGGAACCAACTGGAAAAAGCAAGCACTGTGTTGCAGGAATGCACACTGCTGATGCCACTGTAACCAAGCAATGGCCGTTTCAAAGATAATCAAAATAAATTGATTTGACTGAAAGCTTGTTTTACACAACAGCGCTGCCCAAGTTCATTTCTAAAGGCAGGCTTTCTCTGATGTTGGCTTTCATTTGTACAGGAAATAAGGTAACATTTGGCAGTTGTTCTTTCAGATATGTTTTATTTTTGTTGTAGTAATATACAGACAGCTCCAGATGTAAAGCATATTTGATAAATGTCATATCTTATTTCAATGCATCATTTTATCTTTACATTTTGTAATTTTCTCATTGTAGAAAAATAGACAGTTTAGGTCTGAGAAGATTAATGTACAAATGAATCTCAGCATCTAGTTATCTGTGATCCCATTTAAAGAACATATTTATACATCTTTAAAACATCCTGTACACTACGACATTGTTTGACTTCCTTTTCTTTTTTTCTATGATCACAAGCTTATCACATATTAATATTGCCTAAGGTTCATGTTCTTAAGTTATGTTTATTTTCTGTCATAACACATATTAAGAATCTAACAGGGTCCTTCTTGGCTACAAAACTGTGAATAAATACATCATACCTTTGGGCTCATATGTCATGAAAATATAGTGTTGCTTTTGGGAATAGTAAAACAAATCTTATAAAAAGCAGGCAGGCTTTGTAATAAGAACACTTGTTTCATTTTTATTCATTAGTAGAGTTTGTTTTAACTTTCTGAGAGAAATATCAGCACTCTGCTCATTAGAATTGGTTTACTTAAATGTATCACTCATTAAATATCAATTTGAAGGAACAGCAAATACATGTTTAGAAGTGAAATACTCCATTTGGACATGGTGTAAGAGGTATTGTATGGCTCTAATTTTACTACAGCTTTTATGAAAATGTGTGGAAAAGTAAACAGTTACATACAATATAACTGTACAACATATTTAATTTATGGGATAAAATGTTACTTATACTAAATACTCCATTTAAGTAGCGATTTTTGACATGTTTGAATAATAATGCATTGCATCATATCATACACACCTGATGCATTATGCACTCATATATACAAGTATAAACATAATTCAGCTGAACATAGAATATGGTTTTATTGTTCTTCAAATAACATTTGTGAAGACTTTTATTTATTTTGTTAATCTGATTATTTATAACCTCAATGTACTTTGCAATTCATGAATACAAGACAGTTATGTCAACATAATTACATATCTTTTTTAACAATTTAAATGTTGTAAGACATTAGCACTATTGCAGAAACTTCAGCATGCCTTAGTTGTCAATTCAAACTGCCAAGTTTCACACATTTACTACTATTCTATTTAGTTGTAAATAGTCAGCAATTGCATTTTAGCATTTAACGCATTTGCATCTTTTTCTTTTCAATAATTATTATATCAGTGCCAAATCTATGTGACAACCAGATGACAAAGAAACAGCAAATGCCGTTTGAATCAATGATGTCACAGCAACAACAATTTAATAAATGAAAGGAACAGAGCTATGACAAATGTAATCCCCATTTAGAAAGGTCTTTTGTGTGTACTGCATGATAATACTAATCCTTTAGTTAAAATACTGGTGGTTACTTTGAGTCTCATTAGTATAAAACTACAGCAAGTTCATCAGGCATCATGTGCAATTCCACAAACTGGTGCTTCTCTCAGGTTAAAAATATCTTTCTCAAAAAAAGAAAGAAAAAAGAAGCTGTGTTGTATGGAAAAATGAAGCAAAATGTTTGCTAGATATGAATCACCACATATCAGGATTGCTTCAGTTGTGATATGAAATGCAGTCTCAATATTCATAATTCGATGAGCACACTGCATGATCTTAATAATCTCTCCACTGAAACCGTCAGTCATGAAAGCTAATAGTACACACCTGGTCAGTCACCAACTTCACCCTCCTTTAGTTTTAGCTATGCCCTAACCCTATACATTAGGGTCCATATTGGTAAAGAGGAGGCACATGTACTTCATACAAACCTGTACCCAGTTAGAATAACACTTTTATTCCCTTTCTAACCATTAATCTATACTTTAACACATATATGCACTCAAAAATATAGTGGCACGCACACACACGCACACGCACACATGCACACAAGCATACACACACTTAATTGTAATAATGAAACTTTTGTTAAAAATGAAAGTTTTGGAATTTATACCCTCTCTCACTTACCTACTGTTCAATTCTGCATTTCTCAGCTATTCCCACACTTGACAAATCCTGCACTCAGACCCTTATGGCAACAGAAAATATGTTGCAGAACTGAACACACTCTAAAATCACACAAACTAAGAGAAAAGGGAAATGTGAGGAAAACAAAGCAACATTCATTCATGGATAGGTTGATTTTATTTCTTTATCAAGTACATATCAAAGGTAATGAATAATCATAAACAATTATTTATGTAATACTTTTCTACAAAGAACATTTTTGAATATCATAAAATTAGAATCGGCAAAAGATGAAATCTGCAGGTCAGCATGGATAGTTTCATAGAATGAAGATATGACTGTATCTGGTGCTACCAAGTGCATGCAGATGTGACTGTATCTTGTGCTCCCATGTAGCATGGACATGTGACTGTATTTGGTACTACAATGTAGCATGAAGATGTGACTATATCTGGTACTACCATGTAATATGGAGATGTGACTGTATTTGGTGCTACCATGTAGCATGGAGATGTGACTGTATCTGGTACTACCATGTAGCATGGAGATGTGACTGCATCTGGTGCTATCATGTAGCATGGAGATGTGACTGTATCTGGTGCTGCTAGGTAGCATGGAGATGTGACTGTATCTGGTGCTACCATGTAGCATGGAGATGTGACTGTATCTGGTGCTACCATGTAGCATGGATATGTGACTGTATCTAGTGCTACCAAGTACATGCAGATGTGACTGTATCTGGTGCTACCATGTAGTATCTGCTGCTACCATGTGGCATGGTGATGTGACTGTATCTGATGCGATTATGTAGGAATCTGTTATTCATTGTGCTATCTCTATACAGTCTACTACAACTGTGATTGGCACATGTGTCATGACTGAAAAAAGCCTTGGAACTAGCCCATCCACCCAGTCATCAGACAGAAAGACAGACAGATAGATAGATAGATAGATAGATAGATAGATAGATAGATAGATAGATAGATAGACAGATAAACAAATTAATGGATATGTACATACTGTGGGGTACTAAGAAATGATTTTCACTCCTGTGAAGTACTAAGAGTTGTAAGCTGGTGACATTTTATTTTCACTTTGCTTCACAACATGTGACTAAAGGGACTATTTATACATCTGAAACACAAAATTAGGTGCAAAAACATATATATTGGATATAAATCTGTTTTACATGAAAATAACTGAATATTTACAAAACATCTGCTCATGGTGCTTAGCAATTCCCAGAATTGATAAGAGTCTTTGTGTATACTCCCCTTGCTTTGACTGGCTGCCTATTAAAATGTTAGGACTCATAATGCAGAGTCCACAAAGAGCAAGACAAAAAACAAACTTGAAATACAGGAGAAGAGTGAATATTGAAAGCTCTTCTCTTTTAAATGTATTTTTTTAATGGAGAAACATCCCATTGCACCCCCCATGAGTTATATATACCAACCCTGACTGAGATCAGCATACCTCACAGTTAAGGGAATTTCTGGATGTAGTTTTTCGGTGCACTGTACCTGAAAACAATTCCACTTCCAAATACAATGCTTCTTGAGTGCAATGCAGTTTCAGATTCTCAGGCAAATATTGAACACAAGTTATCTAAACTCATTTCATCTAAACAAGCAAAGCTAAAAAACAAACAAAAAAAAAAACAGAACAAATGTTTCTGCATAGGTAAAGACATAGATATAGCTATAGATATAAATATAGATATAGATATAGATTTAGATATAGGGGTGTCTTTCAGGTGGTGGAATGGTGCGATCATCACACCAAAAAAGTCAGCCCAGGTGATTATAAATCAGTTGACTGAAAATTGCAGGTTTTGTTTTGGTGTGAGATGTTGAGCAAAAAGGGTCTGGGGAGTTTGCCTTTTCCACACAGTGTGTGTGATGTCCAGCCCCCACATGGGCCAGTGCAGAGTGATTGCCCCTTGCAAAAAAAAAAAAAAGACTGTTTTTGGTTTTCTTTTTGTTTTTCTTCATTTTTTTTCAGTTTTTTAGATCAACCAGTTTTTGTTGATCTTATTTATGTTGATTATATGAATATACAGCTAAGCATCATATACTCAAATATAGATATAGATACAGGTATATAAAATAAACACCGTGCACTAGAATAATCTTAATTATATAAATTCAGACTTCTTTTAGGCGTAGTAATTAATACTGAGCTAGTAGAAAGGAAATAAAAACTCAGACAATGAACAGATGATTAAGCTTTCGCTCTTATTCAGGTGGAAGAGCTTCATCAGAATAACCTATAGTCAACAATACTTACATTATATGTAACTAGAGTCACATGTAAAGAAAAAGCCAATGAACTACTTATAACTAATTAGTACAGTAACCAATAGTACAACCAGACAATATTTAAACTGTGCCAATCATCTTAACGCAATAACCACGAGCATACATATGAATGACAGGGGCATGAATATTAAATAAAAACTCCCTTGTGTTAGCTTATCATTGAACAAATATACAGTGTGCGCACTAAATATGCATGTAGGAGACATGAATATTCATATAACTGTACAAATGCTGACTTACAAGTGTGTCAAATGTCAAGGATGGATGCAAACACATTTTGTAGAAAGAGAACAACTGTCAAAATAGAATTAAATCTTCCATTTTAAAGCACATTTAAGTTGTACCATTGGTTACTGTTCTAATTAGTTATAAGTAGTTAATTGTTTTTTTCTTTACATGTGACTCTAGTTGCATATAATGTAAGTATTGTTGACTATAGGTTATTCTGATGAAACTCTTCTACCTGAATAAGAGCAAAAGCTTAATCATCTATTCAGTGTCTGAGTTTTTATTTCCTTTCTACTAGCTCAGTATTAATTACTACGCATAAAAGAAGTTTGAATTTATATAGATACAGGTATATTGGTATGTTTTGTGACTTTTGTATGTTATTATCTGAAGTTGTGATCTCCAAGGTTTCAGATAATGTGTAAGCCATAAACTACCTGTCTGTAAAATGAGATGTGGTTATACATAGTAGATCCATATGGGAAGACAGTGTGCAGCAATGTCATATAATATACTGAATGTGAATGATAAAGTGAGAGAAGTTCAATATTATTATTATTTATAAAAATGTGAAGTAAAAGTGACTATGCTTTACATATATATATATATTTATATATATATATATATATATATATATATATACATATATATATATATATATATATACACATATACATATATACATATATTTAGATTTACATATATGTATACACATGCGCGCACACACACACACACACACACACACACACACACACACACACACACACACACACACACACACACACACACAAACACGCATATATATGTATATATGTATGTATGTGCATGCTAATTGAAGGAGTGAAAATGTAATGCAAAGATTAATGTTTAAATGTTAAAATAAATCCTCAGAACTACTTGAAACAAGTGCTATAGCATTTTCAACATCCATCTAAGCTTTCATTAACTCACACAAGTGAAAACTCATTTACATCTGAAGCAGTGGACAGTACCTGAAAAGTGCAGGTTCACCTAATGCTGCATTATAGTGCCAGTAAGGATAGTTTCATCTAAGCATCTGGTTGTGAGGATAGAACTCACAGCCATCAAATGTGTGTACTACCTGCTGAGCCAGTGACACTAGTTTGATGCATCAATCTCCATAGTGGTGCCCTCCCTATTCGTATGAATGAAGGAAGTGTTACCAGCTGAAATGCATCCAGCCTTTTGAAGGGACCAAAATTCTGTTTGTATAAACGTGGAACTAGAATGCAGTGCTAGTCAGTCTGCATAAATATAAAACTATATGGATAAAAGAAATGTATGATCTTTTCTAAGGATTGCTGCATGTTTTGTTTCATTTGCCTTTTTAAATATTGGAATCCTGAACCTATAAAAATTTCATGAACCAAGTAAGGCTGGGGTACTGAAAAAGGTTATATGTTTCTCCTTGTGTGTGTGTGTGTGTGTGTGTGTGTGTGTGTGTGTGTGTGTGTGTGTGTGTGTGTGTGTGTGTGTGTGTATGTGTGTGCATGTCTCTATGTATGTGTGTTGGTGTGCATTCCTGTGTGGTTCCTCTGTTCCTTTGTGTGCATCTCATACAATTTTGTTACTGCCACTTCTTTGAATTATATCCCTTTGACTAGTTATTTTGAAGATTTGTGCACGTAAAGACAGTATGACAATGCACTTATTTGCTCCAAGCTATCTCTATAATTTTATTTTATTTTTATTTTACATTTGTTGACTGGGATAGTCCAACTGCATACATGTCCATCTTCAGTGGAGGCCCGGGGAGAAAAGCTCCAAAGTAAAACACAATTCTATTACATATATCTAAATAAGGACAATTTTACATGTTTAGCTGGTGATGCAAAAACATAGCCATACAAATGCTTTAGTTTACACAAGGTTTAAGGAATAGAGAATACAACTGTGTTAAGTTGAGAAAAGAATTAGTTCATTACACAGTGAGAGGATTAGTCGGGTCTGGCACAAGGACATAGCCAGTGTGCTTTAAAATAAAGTTTAAGAGTTTTTTGAATTGACTTAGTGAAGGCTCTAGGGAGATATCGACAGGGAGCGAGTTCCAGATTTTCCCAACATGGTTGGCAAACAATGAGTCACCAGCTGAATTGTTAGATTTGACAGTTTGCACTAGTAAGCTATTAGATGAGCGAAGTGGTCTTAGGTTACTGCAAGGTTTGATAACAGTTTTAAGTGAAGGTGTACTGTCAGGCTGGTTTAGTACTTTATGTGCCACTAAAAGTTGGTTATACTGAAATAGGTGTTGTAATTCTAACCATCCAAGGTGGTGCAGGTTTTTACAGTGGTGTGTCTTGTATGGCATTCCGGTGGCAAATCGGGCAATATGATTATAACAGCTAGTGAGTTTATTCAGTTCTGTTTTGGCTAGGTTGGTGAATAGTGGAGAAGCATAGAGGAGAGTTGAAAGAAGGTGAGAGCGTGCAATGGCAATTTTAGTGGCTGGAGTTAAGAAGGGTTTAAACTTGTAGAGTGAGCCGAGTTTTTTGTTGATGATTTTAACAGTCAGATTAACATGCATATTGAATTTGAGATTGTTGTCTACTGTAATACCTAGATGCTTTGTGTGGGTATCTGGGGAGATTATAGTAACATCATTAGATTTAATGAAGAAGGATGGTACAGTGGCTCGTCGTGTAGGGGAGAACAGCAGTAACTTAGTTTTATTTGGATTAAGGATCAGGTGATGGTCTTTTAGCCAATTTTCTACTGTATTGAAGGTGGTTTGGGATAGTCTTTGTAAGTCAGACTGGGTGGTAGCAGAGCAGATAAGGATAGAGTCATCCGCATATTGAATGCATTTTGCCTCTGGGATGACTTTATAGAGATCATTGACAAATATGAAAAATAGGAGAGGTCCAAGTACAGAACCCTGGGGAACACCCAGAGTATTGGGTAGGAGGTTAGAAATTCTATTTTGCCATAGGACAGATTGTTGTCTGTTGTTTAAGTAGGAATGGAACCATTGCAGAGCTTGAGTGTCTAAGCACATAGTCTTTAGAGTGTGAATTTGTGTTTGGTGATCTACCATATCAAAAGCTTTGGACAGATCTAAAAATAGGGCAGAGGATAGTGTGTTTCTATTGCGATTGTTGTTTATGACATCAGAGAAGGCAAGGAGGGAAGTGGTGGTACTGTGGTGTAGCCTGAAACCATGATGTGAGCTGGCCAGGAGATTATGTGTCAGGTATTGTAGTAGTTGACTAAGGATGCATTTTTCCATGATTTTAGCTAATGGTGACAAAATGGCTATGGGGCAGAAATTAGACAGTTCAGTAGAGCTCCCACCTTTATGGAGTGGTATGACATGGGCAATATTCCAGATTGTGGGGATAGAAGCTTCTGCTATTGTTCAGTTGATTAGAATGGAGATGGGATATGCTATTGCATCTGCTGCTTTTTGCAGATACTCAGCAGGCAGAAGGTAGGCAGCTAAGGTGGTTGGTTTTAGTTTTTTGATTAGACTTTGAATATATGATGTAGGAACTGGTTGAAAGCTAAAGGAGGTTTGGCTACTAGGAGTGGTATTATTAGGACAGCAATGACTTGGGGGTAGCTGAATGGTGAGGGACTGAATACTTTCAGTAAAAAGCTATTAACAGTATTTGTTACATCACCTGGTTGCTTATCGTTACAGGCTGTCGGGGTTGGAGTGGAGGTACTTCCTGGGTGCAGAAGTTTGTTTATGGCTGCCCAAAACTTTTGCAGGTTAGCCTGTTTTTTCTGCGGCAGTTGATAATAGTAGTTCTTTTTATCTAGTAGGATGGATTGTTTAGTCATATTCCTTAATTGTCAGTACTTGGTTTGATCTAGGGGAGCTTTTGTGGTATGCCATAGGGCCCACACTTTGTTTCTGATTTTCATTTTTGCTTTGGTATCTTTAGATAGCCATGGTGCTATTTTTGTTTTGGTTTGAGTGGAGCTAGCAGGGGCATGAGAATTAAGGATGGTTAGAAATTTGTGATTGAAGTGAGCAACCACATCATCTAGGGGTAAGTACTTTAGGGCTGACCAATTGCAATGATGCAAGTTCAGACTGGAATTTTGAAGGAATAAAGTCCTTCTTGTTTCTCACTGTTTTTGTGGTAGGGTGTTTGGGGTTAGTGCCCTTGTATCTTAGTAGAAAGGTGAGAGAGTGGTCACTTAAGTCATCGAGCAGGGTTCCTATTTGATACAGTTGTGGAATACTATTTATAAGTATCCAGTCCAGTATACTTTCTTTGTGATGGGGTTTACCTATGCTGGTGGGGGAGGAGATGACCTGATTGAACCCATATAGGTTTATATGGGTGGCTGGAGATTGAATGGAACAGTTATTCCAGTCTATGTTAAAATCCCCAAGTACCATGGTTTCATGGGGGTAGGTACTAGATAGCCAGTGGAGTACATTTTCCAGAGTGGGTATATTATTCCCAGGGGGAATTTATAGACAGACAATATTTATACTTTTATTTTTATTAATTTGCAGTTTAGTGGAAAGAATTTCCGCATTATTGATTTGTGGTGGTTATGAGGGATGGATAGATAAATTCAGTGTCTGTTTAAATAGTATTGCTACCTCACCCCCTTTTCTACTGGTACAATCTAGCCTGTCTATGTTGTAACCAGGTAGTAGTATTTCTTTGTTATGGGTGGAGGGTTTTAGCCGGGTTTCAGTTAGGCAGAGTATGTCAGGTGAGTGAAGAGCCATAAGAGCATGCAGATTATGTACTTTATTATTTATGCTTCTAATATTTAGATGAAATGTCAGAAGGGAGTTGGGGGTCCTGTTCAAAGATAGAGGGTTGGCTGGGCTAGTAGTGCAGGTTATGGGACTAACAGGAGTGGGTGGTCCTAGGTTTGGGTGGATGTCACCATCTGTTCTGAGATTGTAGTTGCATCTTATAATAAGTTTTAAGAATTTACTAATTAGCTTTTGGTATTGTCTGGATTTGGGACTTAGGTATGTGGAAGTAATGAGATGACAGTATAGGTAGGATATGGAACTAGATTTGGGGCTGTATATTAGGCGTACTGCAGTGCTTGTTGCTGAGGTGGGAGATGTTTGGGAGTTAGGGTAGTTAAATTCTGGGTAATACAGATTTTCATAGTAGGTGAAGAGATATGGAATAAGCATTAGGGGTAGTAATGTGTAGTGCAACATTGTATATACTAACTAATGTTATTGGTGGTAGAGTCTAAGTAGATGGCTGATAATATTAGTAAAATCTTAGGAATAGGAAGAGATAGTGGTGGGAGGTACTGAGCAGTACTCTCTTATGGAAATTATTGTTGATAGGTTATAATCAGAGGGGGGTGTGGTTATCTTATTATAAATTTAGCTCTACTGGGGGTGGGTGAGAATAGGGGGCAGGGTGGGGTGCGGAGCAAGCCCAAGCGCAGCAATGGCAAGCAGAGCAGGTCTACAGCAGTTCAAGCACTTCTCCCAGCCTACCAGATCAAATGTAAGTACTGGAAAAAGGTACTACAGGCACACCAGAAGTTTTACTAATTTCCCTAAGGTCTAACAATATGGAATTTTGGAATGGGGGTTTTACTGATCCTTGTATCTGGGTACTACTCTTTACTCTTTAGTTTCCAATTAGATATGTAACTAGAACACCTAGCAGTGCACCAGACCCAGGAGTCAGCTTGTATATTTGGCATTAGGCAGAAAATTTGTGTTAACCTTGGCAGTGGATTTTTTGAGAGCTAGTAGCAGGACTGAGCAGTTTGATTCATGTCTGGGTGGTTTCCTTCTGCTGTTGCTTTCCTTTCAGGCAGGGTACAGTATTTAGGGGGTATCGCCTTGGCAGTGGATTTTTTTGAGAGCTAGTAGCAGGACTGAGCAGTTTGATTAACGTCTGGGTGGTTTCCTTCTGCTGTTGCTTTCCTTTCAGGGAGGGTACAGTATTTAGAGGGTATCGCCATGCCACAAGCAGGCTACCGGGTCCAGATACACTTATGGTACATGCAAGGCCTAAGTATGATAATGATATTTCTCCATAATAACATAATGTTATGTATGTATTATAGATTGTATAAAACAGACACATTCCATTGCTATGTAGAATTACTTTTAATTCTTTGTCTTCTACTGAAATGTTCAAATAATCATCTTGTTTAAAAAATAGTTGAGTAACTTCTTTTAGATGGCTCTGCATTTATATGTGATAGAAGAGGGACTACCTACAGTAGGTTCTGGATTCAACCTGTCTTATTTGGACATCAGTATGGCACATGCAAGGCCTAACTATGATGATATTTCTCTATAATTCAGCTTTTGCTGCCTAATGGTGGCCATTAAATGGTTACAATGGAGAACTATAGGGGTAGAGGATGGATTGGTCAGAGTGTATAATCTGCTGTTGAAGAAAAAATATATAAGGAAAAGAGACCCCCTATTAAAATATGGGAGAAGCATACTTTGATAGTATACCAATAAGATCTTGGTTCAGAGGTTCAGCAGACTCTGGTATATTTCCCTTCCTGGAGATTATTTTTTTTTTTATGTCCAGAATCTCTGTACCTGTTCTAATTGCTTTAAGTGCTTGATTATTCAGCAGGTAGTAGAAATCAGTACTGTCCTCAATAAATGGACATATGAAAGAGTTATAAAAAGAAATGAGCATATCTTTGATTTGACTGGACATGGTCTTTAGAATTATACTGACCACCCCAATGGCTTTCGTACCCACAAATTCTGAGTTCAAAGATAAGCCACCTTCAAGAGTTTTACCCAGAAGTGTAGTTTTAATAATCTGTCTCTTTAATGACTGCTCACTAATTTTATTATCAAAAGGAATGTTTTTTCCCCGGGGGGGGGGGGGTGCTACATTTTTAATTTAAGACAAGAAATATTTTTGATCCATTGAGAATGTAGCATGATCAGTCCCATTTTTCAGCACCTAGCATTATACGAGACATTAATTGTATAAATCAGTTTACAGTGATTATTGCATATTTTCATCCACAAATGTCTGTCTGCTTTTCCTTCACAGAAAAAAATATTTACCCAATAAATTTAAAATTCTTCTAACAAGCCTTATTGTCTCAGTCATGCCCTTCAAACAAGCATCTGTTCACTTGGTTGTGAAGCCTCTGATGTTTGGAGATGACTCCCCAGTGATGGATACTGATGAAGGCCTTTGTAATATCTGGATATTATGTATGAAGAATCAAGGATTTATCTAGAGCAGCTGTGAGCAACCAAATTCAAAAGATATGGTGTCTTGACAAAACTGTTCTGCATTTGAACAAAGAGAAGGACATTACCAGAGTCTGTTTGAATATTTGAAGAATGTATTCTGTCAATTAGAATATGATGCTCATCAGATTAATATGTCTATACTTTTCTGGATCAGTTATGTTTTTCTCTAGTGTGCCAACTGAATGGTCATGCAATGTTATTTTTGGTATCTCAGAGGTTCATAACTAATTATCAGACATGCAGTCAAGGGAATTATTAAGGACCCTAACTCAAGTATCTGGTTATTCCACTCTCAGGATAAGTGACTTACTCGGATTCACCCAAGAGGAAAATTGAGGCTGAGGAAATCCAAGCCTGGATTACTGAAGGCAACCATTTAACAGGTCATAGCATTAATCATCTAACTGCTACACCTGTTTACTACATAAATATAGGCTTGTTCAGCCCACAGTTATTCTGCTGGTGAAAAACCGTATCAGTGAACAGGGAAAAAGGATCAACAAAACTGCAGTATGCAAAAGATGTGATATTACATGCCATCGCTGAACAAGAAATCTACCAAATAATGGCAGACTGGAATGCAAAACTGTAGGCACATGGAATGAAACTCAGTACAGATACGACACCACTCATGGCAGCAAATGCACGAATTCAGAAGAAACATAACACTGTCATAGAAGGGAAATCAGTGGAACAGAATAACAATTTTAAATGTGTGGGAGGTGTAGCTGTGGAAAAGTAATGTCTGAATGAAGAGATCAAAGCCAAACATTGGTGAGATGCATCTAGCTGACAAAAAGTGGTTGAGATAATATGTGGCAAAGAATGCCAAATAAGTTCGAATGTGAACTGTACAAAACAGTATAATTACAAAGACATGCATCTGGAGCATTTCTCCCCAGGCATCCGCTGAAAATTGGCTTTGTTCCAAGTCGGACTTTCCCGGTTAACAAAATGTTAAATAAAAAAAAATAAATGACTGGTGCTTCTGTTTATGCTGGTTTGGTTGTGTGTGCTTAAAAGAAGAAACTTTGGTAAAAAAGATTTGGGAGAGATAAGAAGGCAAAAAGAGAAGTGAATGTTCAGCCAATAGTTGGAAGGACTGCATGAAGAATTGACACAATATAAAAAGTGAGGAAAAAGGGGGGGGCAATGATGAAGAGTTAGCCTTGATGAGGCCTGGAATAATGTTTACTAGTTTACTAGACCAGTCCTTATCTGCAAAGCATAACCACCCTCTGGGAAGCATGTTCCCATTATTAATGCATCCTTAATTTTACTGGACATGGTCTTTATAATCATAAAGGTGACCATAAAAAATGTTCTACTTAAGAATGAATGCTATGTTAAGTTGAAAGTGTTCTGTTTTACTCCAGTTTATGATGATGTTATTGATATGTTCTATATCAATAGAGGCTATGTGTTCTTTATTTTGTTTAGGACATGATCTGTAGCCATTTTTTTGTTGTTTTTGTTTATTTGCTTTTTAGGTTTAAGTGATTGGATCCACTAATTTGGTGTATGTGTGCTAGGGATAAGGTGGGTTGGCAATTCCAATATGTGTTTGTTGTAAGTGCCAGTTTACTTGCCAGAGTGTTAAGATACACAGTTACTTCTGAATCAGCTATATTAATTTTCACTGAGTTATATTTCTCTTGTCCTCCAATAATTATATCCTAATGTGGCAATGGAATAGTTGGATACTATGCACTGCTTGTGGAGCAAATCTGTTTGCAGAAAATCAATACATTTTACAGCTCAGCCAGGATTCATTTAGAATAAGGAGCATCTCCTATGCAGGGTCTGCTTATTCTCCTTGTTTTTGTCTGTGTTACTTTACCTTCTGCCCACACTACAGAGACATAAAGTAGGTAGAGCTGTGATTTATAACTACATGTGTGTGCCTGTGTTTTCAAGTGTGTGTGTGTGTGTGTGTGTGTGTGTGTGTGTGTGTTTGTGTGTGTGTAGTTGTCTGTGTGTGTGTGAGGGATGTATAAAAGACCTGGTACTCTACTTCCATTTGCTTAAAAATCATTGTATATGGAGTCAGATGTTATCAGATTCCCTCTGGGATTTGGATGTGATTTAACAGCACTGTATATGCTGTAATAAGCTGTTTGCAATGTGTAAACTCTATAGACAAACTCCTAATGATGTACACATTGAACATTTTATACTCGAATGGAAATATATAATCCATAGTGGTATGCAATCCCATGACTAGGAAAATAACATTGTCTTAGAATGTAGTTTAAGCAGCCAGTTTGTTTTAGGTAAGCATGAATATCTGTACTCAAATGAAAATTCTTACCCAATTTATTTATTTCAATGCAGAAGACATCCATGGTGCTAAAAGGACCCTCATCTTCTGGCTGACTCAGACTCATGCAATATGTACACTACTGTGCTCCTTTCATGATACACTAGCATGTACAACTTTTATATGGCTGCCTGAAGAAAGGAAGGAATAGTCACATGACATCCAACAAGTCACCTTCCACTTCTCATTAATCAGAAGAGGTCACTTGGAAACAGATCAACTGGAACAGGATTAATTATTCTTCAGTCAATCATGTCTGTAAAGAGAAAGTGAGAGTGAGAATATATTAGTATGTTGCCTTATTTGGATTAGAAAGTATTTCTCTGGCAGTAGAAGTAGAAAACTGAAGGAAAGACTTTGATTCCTAATGACTTAATTGTGTCTCTTTATAAAAAGGAAATGCACAAAACATGGTCATTATATAGCACTAGAATCTGATTTAATTATGTCACTTTATGAAAAGGAAATGCACAGAAACATGTTCATTACATACCACTAGAATTTGGTTTAATTGCATCACTTTATGAAAAGGAAATGCACAAAACATGTTCATTATATACCACTAGAATTTACAGTGAAATCTAAAGATATACAATGCAATACAATTTATGTTATTTGACAATAGATGCCCACTTGGTCTAACAGCTGTTTTTTTTTTTTTTTTTTTCTTTTTAATCTGCATTTTCCAGTGGTGTTACTGTTCTGAAATGTACTGTCTACAGAGGATCTCTGATGGAGGAACACGGCTCAGTAAACAGATAAAAATATGGTAATGAAGCCTAAAGAAAACAGTAAAAAAATCAGTTTCCATGACTTCTCTCCAAAGTATTCTGACTTACTAAATGCATGTGACTGATCTACTATAATAATTAACATTCCCTTAAAAAGTTGTGTATTATTTGCCTCCTTGGATTATTCCTTCTTCAAATTAATACTAAACAAACTAGACATTGTTGAACAGACAATATCTGTAACATTTATAAGCACCCTCTAAACTGACTGCAACCTTTGTTCTCCTTGTATTGTTCCTATTGTTATTACCTAATGTGATTTTATGTCAGTAATTTGTCCAAACAAGTGACTTCACATAGAGCACAGGTAGCAAGAAAGGGTCAGCTGGCCAGCCTAACTATCCAGTGGTCTCAAAAAGAGTAAGAGCTTTTGGGATCCAAATGTAAGATGAATACAACAATACTTTGCTATGAGAATACCAAAGATTCATGCATCAAGCTTTACAGGTCCAAAATTGTACAAATAATGTTATATGTTTCTTGTATATTAGCAATGTTTGTTACTGTCATTGGAAATATGCTGGTAATAATTTCAGTTTCTCATTTTAAGGTACTGCATTCACCAACAAACTTTCTCACATTGTCTCTAGCAGTTGCTGATTGTATGATAGGCTTGTTCGTTTTACCTTTCAGTGCTGTCAGATCAGTTGAAACATGCTGGTACTATGGAACATCCTTCTGTGCTTTCCATTCTGGACTAGACATGTTTCTATGTCTGGTATCAGTTTTTCATTTATGTTGCATTTCAATGGATAGGTATTATGCAGTGTGTGAACCATTACTGTACCCTGTCAAAGTAACAAATAGAATTGCATTTCTGTTTATAACAGGTTCATGGATACTTGCTTTAGTTTATACATTTGCTTTGCTTTATTCAAGAGTTGTCGAAGACAGGATTGAGAGCTTAGCACCTGAACTCCCATGTGTAGGGAGCTGTCAGCTTGTGTTTTTGAGACTTTGGGGTTGGATAAATTTTTCTGTATTTTTTATACCATGCTTTCTTATGTTAGGTTTATACATAAGAATATTCTTTATTGCAAGGAGACAGGTGAAAATTATAAACAGCATGAATGAAAAAAATTCTGTGGGACGTGGCAGAATATCAAAAAGAGAAAGGAAGGCAGCTGTAACCCTTGGCATAGCTGTAGGGATATATGCATTGTGCTGGCTACCCTTTGTAATTGACACTATAATTGATGCATTTTTTAGTTTTGTTACCCCACCCCTTGTTGGGGATTTCTTAAACTGGACTACTTATATCAACTCTGCTTGTAATCCTATAATTTATGGATTTTTTTATCCTTGGTTCAGAAAAGTATTAAGAATCATTTTTACAGGCAAAGCTTTTCAACCGGACTCATCATTAATAGATCTTTATCAGGAGTGATGGTGTATAATATTCACAACACCATAATTAATTCTAAAAATGTAAATGGTACTGCTTTTCTACTTTAAAGGCTGTTTGCTTGACTTACGTATTTACATGCTTTGCCAAATATGCATGAAGGAATATCTGTATGAAAAAAGATTTGTTTCCATGAAGGCCTGCCATTGTAGCCAGTAGTACAAAACTACTTTCATAATGTACTACATCACTAAATAGACTGGCTCAAACACAGAAATTAAGTATATACTGAAATAATTAAGTGCAAATAATCACTAACCATTAAATTAATATTTTCAGTCATAAAAGGTAGTAATCTGGTTTACATTACAGAAAATGAACTATTTTAAATGAAAATAATTTCAAATGGGATGCATAATTTAAGTAGAATTTATACTGTTTTAAGTCAGAAGAAATTAATTAAATGTTTTTTTTATTTGACTTGCAGGCACATAACTGCTCTTACAGAAATCAGAAATGCAGACAAATAGGGACTTTCTGTTATGCCTAGAATATACATACCTATAGAATATACATACATATAATTTTTATTATAAACAAATTTGCAATTTTTTCACTCTTTTTAGATTTGTTACTGAACCCTTTTTCACATACAAAAGGCATTTGGAATAGCTCAAATTGACTTTGCTACTTAATAAATATAGAGTCTCACTGTCTTGAAAAGAGAATTAACAAATAACAAACGGTCAGCAGACTAAACTCCATGACGGGTATGATCAAACTGATTTCTCTATAATTCTTCTGAAGCACGTGACATGCAATCAGTGATAAACTATAATGGGGAAAAACTCAGTGTCCTTAGCTCCAGGGGGTGCATGGCTGCCCATCCAGCATGCTGTTATAGTCATCCTACTAAAAATTATTTAGAATTCTTTCATTGCATTCAACACTGATAACTCAGCTTGTTAGCTTATGTGCTGTATGTAATTGCCCCTCATTTAGAATGCCTTTTTTATTGCAAAGAAAGGTGTTCAAAAGTCACCACTTGTACTTCCTTATACTCAGGTGACAAAGTCTGTTCAAGCACTTATCACCTGAGTATAAGGACATTTTAATGAAATATTAATAATTGCATCTGAGCACTCATTTTGCTTATTTATTTATTCATTTCCTTGAGTTTTTTTTTCAGAACATCGATGTGTACTGCTCAGATGTGTCTATCCCCAGATGTTATTAGGCAGCCTTTTCCCACTACAAAGAGCTGCTTTTAGGCAAGGTAGATTTTTTTAATACTGCACCTTTCCACTGTAATCATATCTCTGAACTGAAGTGTCCCTAATCTTGCAGAATGTCCCTGATTTTCATCATGATTTTGCTATGTCCACTGTTGTAGTAAATTACTGAGGATTACATTCTGTATATAATGCCAAATATTAAAGATTGATGCCTCTTATTGTTTGAAAAATGCATATTGATTTACAACCTGTTGCTCCTGTATTTTGTTTAAATACATTTGAGTAATATTTTAAAAAAGTCCCTGATATGGGGCATTATGTTTCCATTATTTTAGCATTGTCCTAAATTATTGAGCAAAGAAGTTGAAAGGTTTTTCTTTTGCCTTATATTTTTGTTCTGTTTTCCATAAAATTTGTGGCTATCTGACACATTGTTGAGGACTGCTGTAGCCACTAAACGATGGACATTTTATGTTTAGACTTTATATACTTCAGAAAATGCATTAGAATACAGAAATTATTCCAACAAAATTCTAAGTAAACAAGATCACTACTTCAAGTCTGTCCATGATTTTGAGCCTTGTGTCCAATTGTTTCTTGGTTCTGTTCTTGATTATTGTGTTATGTAGTTCAGAGGTTTTATTTATTTAATTTTATCATGGTTATGTAAGGTATAGACAACAAAGTGGGTATGATTGCTGCACAGGGTTTGGGGTGTTTTGTGGATGAAAGTAACCTGACTGGCTTTGCAGGACTAATGCGCATGTATGAGAAATAAGTAATTTTCAAAGCTTAAACATAACATTTCATGTTTTACAAATGTTGTCAACAGCATGCATTTTCTGATGAGCATGACATTTGAAATTAATTATGACAGCATGGTTGGCCATTTTACCCACAGGTATCCTCAGTGGCCAGCAATTATAGATATTATTTTGACTATATACCCCAGATGTCAGAATGTGAAAAAATAAGTAAATAATAATTTTAGACACACTCATGTATTCAGGTTTCTCTCACACAAACGTGAACTAGTCCAAGCATTCCAACTTATTTGACATGAATGCATAATAGTCCTGCAAAGCCAGGCCATTAAATCTGATCACATGATAACAGGGTATGTCAGTTTTATAACCAAAAAGCACAATCACCATCAACCACCAAATAAATATTCGCTGTAAGGTATCAATAAAGGCTGTCCTCCACTTCCCTGTATAATTCAACTTCAGTAAGCAATAGCAAGCGATAGCAAGTAACACAACTTTATTCCAATCAATAACACACCATAGAGTACAGATTTAGCGCGCTTTCATCTCATCAAACAGAAACTTCATCAGAATCATCTGTCTCTCCCAGTTCATCCATTTAAATAACATTACAATACATCCTATTGGCTCACACACACATTATACAATTAATTAATTATAAATAAAAAATTATTATTAATGATAAATGAAAAATTATGAACAATTATATGTGGTATAGCGAATTCACCATTCCTTAAAAGATATTTAAAATATTCAAATACAAGGAAACTTTTTGTTTGGACATGTGTCATCACAAATTCCACATCACAAAAAATCAATCAAAATCAATCAAATAAAAACCTAAAAATATATATAGCTATACATAAAATTGTAGAAATATTAAAGCAACTAGTACAGCTAGTGACAACTGGTGCAGCTGTGGATGAACAATTCATCTATCTCTTGTCATAAAGTGCATCAGTGCATAAGAGATAAATAAATACTTGAATATCATAATATTATTACAAAATTATTAATGAAATTATTAATGAAAATAATAAAATTATTATTATTATTATTATTATTATTGAAATAACTAATAAAATTCTGATTATTGAACGGTCACCAATAAAACATGATTATGTAAAAATGGTTGTATAAAAATGGTTATATAAATTATAGTTATATAATAATTATATAAAAAATGGTTATATAAAAATGGTAATATAAAACATGATTATGTAAAAGCTTGTTCTAACAAACATGTTGGGTTCATCCTTAAAGACATTTCTTTGGGTCTAATGAAAGTAACTTTAGGGCTGGCTTAATAGAAATATGATCATTAATTCCTGGGGTGGTACAAGAATCCAATCTTAACTGCCATATCATTTCACGAAATTCCAGATATGTTTCCCAGTCACCTCCCCTTTCATTATGCCTAACTTCTTCTAAGACCCATAACTTAACATTCATATTTGTACATTTCAATGTATGTCTATATAGGGTATTGTTTTCATTCTTTTTATTTATATCATGTATATGTTCATAAATACGGATTCTTAGATTTCATTCAGTTTTGCCCACATAATATGTCCAACATGTTTTGCAATATGCCAAATATACTACTCCCTTTGTATAACAACTGGAATATGTATAACTCCTAAGCTTAAACCCAACACTAGGAATATTCACTTCCTTTGCACCAGCTATAAATGGACACTGTGCACATCTTCCACATTTATAAGTGCCTAATTTTGCACATGCCCCCTCTTTATTTTCACTCTGTTTTTTCTCCAAAATATTTTTTAGATTCATATTTCTCCTAAAACTATATTTTAAGGGCTGTTGAAATAGTTCAACTTTTGTTGGCATTCTACTAAACATGTTCCAAATCCCATTAATACACTTCTTTATCCATCGTGCTTCTATATAATGGGTCAAAGTCAGATATGGTAATTGTAACCCAGATTTTGGTGTATTATTCCCTATTTTATTAGTTTCATTTTTGTTTTTATTTTTATCTCCACTAATTAATAATGGTAAGTAATCAGTACCTCGTTTTTTATTACTTCTTTCTTAATATTCTCAATCATCATATTTGGATACCCTCTTTCCTTAAACATGTTATGAGCAAAATCAACCTCTTCATAAAATCATTTTGGTCCGATGTCATTCTTGCCACTCTGATCATCTGTCCCTTTACAACATTCCTTTTAAGGTAATAAGGGTGGTCACTTTGATAGTGTAAATGAGAGTTAGAGTAACATTCCTTTCTATAAATATTTGATCTATATATTCTATTACCATAGTCTTTGTTAATCTTAACATACAAGTAATGTATTACATCCATATGACTTTCAAAAGTAAATTGTAAAAAATCAGTGCTCTTATTTATATCATCCATAAATTCCTTTATTGTTTCCTGAGTTCCTTCCCATATTATAAAAATGTCACCCAAAAAATGGTAGTACCTCACAATGTGGTGTCTAAATCTTGATTTGAATACATGTCGTTGCTCCCAATATAACATGATTATGTTAGCATATATTGGGGCACATGCTGAACCCATTGCCACCCCATCTAATTGGTGTTATATAGCCCCCTGAAAATAAATATAATTGTATTTCAGTACTAGTTCCATATTTTCCAGTACTAGTTTAAACTCATCTGGGTTCAACATTTCAAATTCTACAAGCATTTTCTCAAACCATTCTAAACCTTCCTTGTGAGGTATTACTGAAAATAAATCTTTAACATCTATAGTAAGAAACACAAAATTATCCCTAGATGGAATAGTACCCATTTTATTTATTTAAGAAATCCCATGAATCCACCAAAATATGTGGATATTTAGGATAAAACTTTTTTTAATTTTGTGTCCACATAAATGGCTAGTGGCTGAGTCTTAGATCCTTGTGACGTAACTATTGGTCTCAAAGGGGAGTTTCCAACCCTTTATGTATTTTAGGGATACCAAAAATTGCCAGTATAGTAGGTTTGGGCACATTAAGAAAACTGAATAAATCAGTATCAATCAACCCTTGTAATAAATTATCTTCCAATATCAAATCTATCCTTTTATATGATATATTCAATTCATTTTTTGATATAATACAATACCTATTGCCCATATCCAAAATTTTTAGCATCCTGTTTGTGTAGTCCCATTGATCCATAAGAACTACACCACCCCTCTTATCGGGTTTCATTACCCTAATTCTTCCATTATTACTTAATTCTTGAAGGATTTCTCTTTCTTGTATTGTTAAATTACTTTTAATCATCTTTCTCTTTGCATATTCATTCCTAACCATATTTATGGCACACATTTCAAAATTGTGAATATCCTGTTGTAAGGGGGGATTATATATAATTCTTTTCTTCAGCTTATTTCCTTCTGCATAGTGCGGGTTGTCCCGAAATATATAAGTTAAATTTAATTTCCTAGCAAATAGTTTTATGTCTAATACAATTTCATCTATTTTAGGTTTTCTTGTTGGTACAAAAGTAAACCCTTTGGTAAATAATTCAAAATAACCATTGGTGACCACCAAATCTGTATAATTATAAATATTAAAATTATTCTGTATATGCACTATCATCTTACCATTGTCTTCCACTATGTCCTGTATATTTTCTCTATTTATCTCAATAACTGTTCGGTAACCATCCTGTTGCTGTTTGGAAAATGATGGTGGTATAAGTATATTTCCAGCATGGTTCGACACATTATCTATGTTTAATGCAGCAGCTATAGGTAACTCACTACCTATCTCCTGTATCTCCCCCTGCCCTGCTGCCTTGCATATTGAATCCCCGTCACTTCTGCATACGATGGTTGCCGAATTTGATTCCGAATTCTTTCGGACCTCCTCGGTCCTTGTCTTTTCCCCAAAGGGTCGTCTCTATCTAAACACACATTGTCAAGCCCCCCATTAAAACCATCCCTGTTTTCCTGTCTCATATTATATGTATTATTCATAGACCTAATATGTTCTTGATTCCCTTCTTTATTATAATAATACCCATCATACCTCCTCTTAGTGTTAATGTAGTAAGCCCTTCCTTCCTGATAATAATCTTCCATATCTCTTTTTAGCTTACCCATTTTTCTTTTATAGTTTTTTGTAGTTGTAAAATCAACATCTTGAAGGGTTCTACAATAAATATTTTTGTATTCAGTAACAGTGAACAGGAGGTCAGTACATATTTCCTGATTAAGTTTTACAATATAATTTTGACATTGCTCCATAATCATTTCATTGTTTTTAACCATCGCCTTTAACATCGCTATACCACATTCATTGAAAATGTTAGAAATAATTTAAAACAACTCACTATTTCCATTAGTATTGTTTGGAAATTTGTTTAACCTTAGGCCTTTCGGCACTATTTTCTGCTCAATACATTTAGACAAATACCAGTTATCCAGCGCTAAACTTTTATATCTGGTTAATTGTTTTTTGAAAATCTTACATTTGTCCTTATAACTTAGCGGTTGTCTTCTCTCTGTTTCCCCTCTCATATGGGCAAACGATTTATTCAACCATTTGTCAAAGTTCATTTCACCATATATCTCCAAATGTCTTTCTATATTCCTTTGTTCACTCTGGTGATTCAAAGTCCTTGCCTGTCCATTCGAATCACCAGTGTAAATATTGTCCTGTTGTCGTTCCCTTCCTCTAAATGGCATTGTAGGTCTCTCGTTTCTAAGTACTTGTTCTGCTCCATTTTCCGGACTACTCTGGGTACACGGAATGCTCGTGCTCGAGTCCGGAAGCGTTGAAGAATTTTGAAAGTTCTGTGAATGGGTTTGTATAACCCTAATAAGCTTGCTCAATAGGGAATGATTCTCCATGTGTAAACGGGGACTCCTCATTACCAAACCCAGCGATAAAACTAGTAACCAAAAAGCACAATCACCATCAACCACTAAAGAAATATGCACTGTAAGGTATCAATAAAGGTTGTCCTCCACTTCCCTGTATAATTCAACTTCAGTAAGCGATAGCAAGTAACACAACTTTATTCCAATCAATAACACACCATAGAGTGCAGATTTAGCGTGCTTTCATCTCATCAAACGGAGACTTCATCAGAATCATCTGTCTCTTCCAGTGCATCCATTTAAATAACATTAGAATACATTCTATTGGCTCACACACAAATTACACAATTAATTAATTATAAATAAAAAATTATTATTAATGATAAATGAAAAATTATGAACAATTATATGTGGTATAGCAAATTCACCATTCCTTAAAAGATATTTAAAATATTTAAATACAATGTCAATTCTATGTCAGTTTTATCCAAAGAAACCCTCCATACCCATACGGCAGTTAGAGTTATTTTGCTGCGTATATCTTACCTAAATTACATAAAAATAATACCTCATAATCTCTTAAACCAAGAGTCAGGATAAAGCCAAAACATAATGAGGGACTAAGGCTCAGAATCAAGAGAAGACTTTAAATATTTCTGTTATAAACTTAGAAAGTTGCTGAAATATAGAGGATTGTGATAAAACCTCCAATCATGAACAGCTTATTATGCTTTTGAGATAAGAAGGCCAAGTAATTCACTTTGACTGTGGAGTTTGAGTGGTGAATCTTGGCATCCATGTTGATAACACATAACAACGGGTTATGAATGGAGACCTGATCATAATTCTTTATAGTGTATGTACCATTATTGGCTCTATGTGCTACCAATTACAGAAGAAAAAGTGTAGGAACACAAAGTGTTTTACTAACTTTCAATGCCTTTAAAAGCAAATAAAACAATTCACCATGGCCAAAAAGACAAAAAGGCAGAAACAAGGTGTTTATCTGTATAATTAATGGCTTGAAAATTGTTTAGATACTTCCATTTTCCTCATTGTTATTGATAAGTAAGGCAGTGCCAAGAATCTAACAGCTTTTCAAAGATGTTTTACCTTTTGCCTCTGTTCTTTGCTAGCTGACATTGTCCACTGTTGGTGCCTATCATGAAACCTGACCTAATCAACTCTCTGATACATACCAAAAGGGGAGTTATACTCAGTGATTGTTCTGATGAGGGCTGGATACAGTGAAATGGTAATGTCCTTAGAGGTTCATAGGTGTTTACTAGGCTAATGACCACAAGGGCCTTTTTAAGCCTAGCAATGCATCCCAAATCTTTGACATGTTCTGATACCCTTGATAAGTATAAGTATGGGCCTGGGAGATGAAGCATTTACAGGTCCTTAGACCTAGATGGCATGCCCTTGCTTATAAGCTGAGTAACGTAGAAAGATTCCCTTAATGCCTTCAACACAGGTTGATCAAAAGAAGATCACTGTCTACATACATCCCCAAATCCCTGACTACTTGGTCTACTATTTGGGATGTGTTATCAGTGAGGTAGTTTCCTGGGGTGGCTGACTTCCCAACTGGTACTTGTATGCATTTGTTGGCATTGAGTTTTGAACCATGGTTCTGGCACTAGTCATTTGAATGTGATAGTCCTTCCTGGAGGACATTGCTGTCTTGTGGGTTCTATGACAGCTCCTAGTTTGTAATCATCTGCAGACTTGGTCAGCAACATACCCTTGATATTGGCCTTAACTTCTAAGATCTACATGCCAGACAGGAGCAGACGAGCATTGAGCCCTGATGGACTCTACTAATGTCTGGCTTTTTTTGTAGGTGGATTCCCCTATCCTTTATGATAGGAACTAATCCTTTATGGTAGGAACTATTTATTCAATCTGTAACACAGGAGTTTATGCCTATTTCCATGTGTTTGTTTACAGTGCCTGAGCTGGGTATTGTATGAAATACCTTAGCCAGATCAAGGTAAGCAGTAAGCAGCACTTTGCCCCCATCAATTGCCTTAATGATAATCTCAAAGAAGTCCAACAGCTTGAATAGGCATGATCTGTCCTTGATGAAACAAAACTGGGTTGGATCCAGTGTCTGAGGGTTTCCTGTGTCATTATCAATCATTTCTATGATAATTATTTCTATGGCTTTGCATATAACACTAGTTAGACATAAGGGTCTGTAGTTACCAGGGTCTATTGATGGCCTGCCCTTATGCAGAGGGTTGACTGTTGCAATTCCCCATTCACATTGCACAATGCCTGTCTGGAGACTAGTGGTCTTTGACAGGTAATGTGTCATACTATATAGGAGGCATTCTGGGATATTATCATGGCCTATTGATGAGGTATTGTTGGCATTGGGATGGCCATTAAGGACCTGCTCCGTAATGATACTCAGGGGTTATGTTTGATGGTATTTCCTGGGGGTGGCTGGAAGGGAGAGGAGGCAAATTTGGAGCTTAATGTGCCAGCTAGTAGATTTTCTATATGCTCTGGCTCCATGTAGTTGGCTTCATTTACAATCAGTTCTGCACACTGTTGTGTAGTGCCTTTGAGGTTGTGAACATAGCTAAATAAATCCATATGGTTCTCCTTGGGCTTTTAAGGCTATTTTTGTCTCAAAATTGGTTTTGGTAGACTTGATTTGCCTTTTGAGTTGTTTGTTTTGATTGATGAGAGAGTTTTTTTTATCCTGCTGGACATTGCAATTCTTACTTTCTGTTGACTGTTTTTTCCTTTCTTTGTATAACCACTGGAGTACAGTGTTTTTTTTTATTTATTCTGTGTTTATTTCTGGTAGGCACAGCTGTCTCTATGTATTTATTAACATGATTGCGCAGAGTTTCTGTGAACAATTCTACATAGGCAACTCTGTTTTCAGGATTTGGGGGACTTGAAATTTTGGCAGGTTATCACTTAATAATAGGAAGTTTGTTTTAGAATTGTTTCTAAATGTTACAGGTTAGCTAGGGTCCTGGGTCTGATTTTTATTTTAAAGGGAATACCTTTATCATCTGATCTTGCATGGGGAGTCGGGGGAACAGGGGGCAGTATTCTCCCATGTCTGTGAGTACTAGGTCCAGTGTGTTTGCTCTCCTAGTTGGTGTATGTACTATCTGATTCAGGGACTTTGTAAACATCCAGAAAGGATGATCTAAGGGTTTCCTGGCTCATGGCTTGTTAAGATATGGTATGAGACTTTGTCTTTCGTATTTTGGATATGGGGAAGCTCAAGTGTTTCATCCTGTTTGATCAGCCTTGAAGTGGGTTTGTTATCAATGTAGATTAAGACATCTGCACCTTTAGTCCCTGCTTGTGCAGTAGCTGGACTAAATGCATTGAGGGCATTGTAGTCCTGCACTGTCAGGCTGCTCTCCATGGCTTTAAATTATGTCTCAGCAACTACACAGAGGTCTGCATTCTCCCTGGTGAGGAAAGCTTGGAGGGAGTGGAGTTCTGGTTTAGGCTATTGGCAATGAGCAGTAACACATTTAGATTTCTCGGGTTGGTTTTGTTATGTCATAAGTCTGTCAGTTTCTCATTAAGGAAGACTCTATGGGGGTGGGGGAGGGACAATGCTTTAGCCAATATTCAAAAGCATAGAGTGTATAGGTGCAGACCATCCTCGGCAAAACAACATGGTGTGTTGACCATATCCTCCCATGCTGACAAATATTCAACCCATTTTGAATGGTAGCAGAAGCTAAGTCAGTTATTAAAGTCAGTCATCTTCTGTTCACATTATGGCATCATTCATTGTGAAGGTAGAAAGATGCTCAGTCCTAAGCTTATACTAACCTGAGACACATAGTTCAAGAACTTTATAATGTCTCCCTTCATATCATCCAGGAAGGTATGTCTCGGGTCATTTACACCCACATGGACTAAGACATATTGGTACTTGTAGTCCAATAACCTGACTGTGTGCATGGTGTGGTGGATCCTGGCCCCTGACAGACAACTGATTATGACTTTCTCTTTTCTCATGTTGGTAAGTAAGAAATCTGTGCATGTCACGATGGAGTTTCCTATGAAAGAAATATTGGATTGTGTGGTTGCCTTAAGGGATTTAAAGGTGAGACTCCATTTGGTGTTTCTGTTTATATTGTGGTGGGTGTTGTTTGGTGGAGTGCTTTTGGGACTGTTGAGGATATTTTTTATATGTCCAATGTCTGGGAGGTCTTTGGGGTTTAGGAAGATTACTTTTAAGAGCTTCAACATATTTGGGTCTGCGTGGCTGATCCATACTTTGTGTGGTGGGTGTAGTGTGTGCATTTCTGGTAACTTGGTTAGTATTATAAGTGCTTGTACATGACAGCTTTGCTTCTAGTGAATGTGTAAATACATCTCTCACATACCTGATAAGCTGATTGTCAGTAAGCATAAGGCAATGGTTACATTGAAACAGAAAGCCCATATCCATCAAGCTGGATGAACAGGAAAGTTCATGCCCATGGTTACTGGCCCTCTTTATGTAACCAAGAGGTTGTTGCAGGAGTGTAAAGTATTAAAGAGAGTATCTACTCCAAAACATATGGGATAGTGCTTGATTGAAGACAAACTTGTCACTCTTTGCATATCTGAGTAAAAGGACAGTTTGAAGGATAGCTTTATAGACAAAATATTAATTCAAGCTGCCTGTTTCTATACAGAGCTCTGCAAAATCCTGCTGTGCATTGCCAGACTTTGCACAAACATGATGCCTTTATAAATGATCACGATTAGTAAACAAGTAAAATGACCCCTGGCCAATCACAACTAGCAGCATCTAAGGTTTCTTAAGTGAGTTAGAACACATAATTTGACCAGGCTGCACTCCGCTGCATCATTGAACAGCACTATTTGCTCCATGCTCTTAAATTACAAAATGGACCTTCAGTACAAGAAATAATCACCTTAAATGGTAATACTGCATGCAGTGCAGGACATGATTTAATTCAACTGATATTTCAAACTGCAGCTACAGATACAGCAGGAAGGTAGCAGTGCAGAAAAATACAGTTTTAAGCACAGTGGTAAAATACAGCACTCTAAAATGATATAGAGTATAAAAAACTTAAAAACAATGTACAGAAATAATAACAATACTTATATTTGACTTGAAAATGTGCAATTTATGAATGCAAGCTACATATCCAATGATGTATGACATTAGAGTCACTCTGAAGTCTCTGGAATCAGTGGCTTAAAACAACCAGTAAACAAGTAAAATGTCCCCTGGCCAATCCCAACTAGCAGAGTCTAAGGTTTCTTAAGCGATTTATAGTACAGAATTCAAGCAGGATTCCCTTCACAGGCACCAGAGGGCATCACTAGCACTTCCAGGCTCTTAAATCACTAAACAGGTCCAAAGTGCAAGAAATAACCAACCTAACAAAATTGCCTAAAGTGCAGGAAATAATCAAATTCAGCAGTGGTTCAAACAGCAGACACAACAAGAAGGCAGATGGGTAGAAAATACAGTTTGTTATATTGTGTGGGCTTGCAGCATTCTTCAAATTTGTTTCTGTTTTCTCCACTGTATTATTTTCATGGAATTTGGTACTTAGAAATTAGGGAAGTAGTGGGGCTTGACTACCTAAAAAAATAAAAAATAAAATAATAAAAATACTTTTTTTGTGTTTGTTTATGGTTTTTGAGTTGCAATGTTTGGAATTTAATTTCTGCAAAAGTATGACTTAGTACGGTGACATGACTGAATGCTGGAGAGCCATTGCCTGGATTAAAGATAAAAAAAAAAAAAAACAGAAAAAATAGAAAATTAGAAACAAAACAAACAAAAAAAACAAAAAGAAATAGATAAATGAATTAGTGTGTGGTTCTGGTGTTTGTATTAGATGACACAGTTGTTAGGTTCCACTGAGCATATGTAATGAGATTCATTTGCACAGAATCTTTCAGAGTCACATTTCTTCATCTTCTCACCAATGGAGTATCAGGTAGTCTCCAGTGTTCTTTACCTCCAGTATGACATCATATCCCAGTCACAATTGGGCCTTAACTATTGGTGTAGCATTTCAGATTAGCAGAGGCCCCTCTACATTGCTTACCAAATATTTGGAATCTTACAGTTAATGTGTAACTATTTCTTTGTGTTTTTTTCATGTTAGAATTAATCCATGTGCTCAGGGGTGGCTCGTGCTATAGGACGGCAGGACTTCAGCCCCCCCCCCCTCACCTGTAGAAATGAAGAAAATAAAAAAAATTGTGAATCCTGGAACTCTACACATGTGCTTGGAGTTCCTGGTACTTACAGAACTCAAACTGCAGCAAATGGAGTCAGGTAAGGTGTGTGTAATGCCCCAGTTGCTATATACTGGTGGCTAGAGAATGCTCAGGCTTGAGCCTTGTATCTTGGGTGCAGGTGGCAAAGGCCTGAATGCCCTACCCACAACCATTTGTTAAACCTTTTCAGATTTTTGCCTCTTATTTATTCTGTTACTCATAAAATCTGTGGTTTCTGTATGGTTGTTTTTCCTTAAAAAGTCAGTAGTGCAGTGGTAGTGTTGCCTAACAGCTACAGGTTCTCTGGTTTGATTCTTGGCTGGGGTGGAGTCTGCATGTCCTCCCATCTTACAAAGACATGTGTTTCTCTCTGCATGTCTTCCCATCTTATAAAGGCACGCGTTTCTCCCTGCTCTGCTGAAAATTGGCTTTTGTTCCAAGTCAGACTTTCCTGGTTAACAAATGTTAAATAAAAATAATAGGCATTTGTATTTTAGACTTCATATTCTTCAGAAAGTACATGGTAACACAAAAACTTTTATTCTAGCAATTTTCTAAGTTTATAACATGGATATTTGAAATTTGTCCCTATTTTTGGGACTGTATTCCCCCGTTATTGGCTTCATCCATGTTTTTTGCGCTAAGGTTGAGAGCTATGGTGAGAATTGAATTCACTGAATATGTTTGGAGGCTGTATTTCCCCATTATTAGCTTTATTCAGGTGTTTTGTGCTAAGAGGTTGACAGCTATGGTGAGAACTGAATTCAATAAATGGTAGCCATTTAAGTTTCAGTCTTCTTCTCTTTCACAAAACAGCTGATTTGGCATAGTGGTATGTTACTCTGATGATTTTGCACAAGGTCCCCTGGGTTCAAGACTTGACAGTAAACTGTATGGTGGTAACACAGCATTTTATTCTAGCAACTTTCCAACATTATACAAGCAATGTTTAAAATGTGTCCCTGGTTTTTGGGCTTTTGCCCCCCCCAATAAATTTTGGCTTTTTCCAGATTCTTGTGCTGCAAAGTTCAGAGATACAGCTGAGTGTCGAGTAGATTTTACAAGGAGCTTAGAGCTGCAGGGTACCAAAAGTTTAATACTGCTTATGCTAAAGCTGTTTGCACTGTTAATAGCACAACAGGTATTATACCTGCTTTTGATGCATAAGTCTGTAGGTTCTATTCCCACAGTAGGTAGATGTATTGCTGGTAGGGTGGATGCTGCAGTCCTTTTTGGTGAAGATACCTAGTAACTATGAACCCGTTATCAGTTTGCCATCCATTCCCTATTACGATATTACTAGCTTATCATTTTTTTTAATGCAACATAGGCAATTTATTCCTCAAGGGCAACACGCACTTTATTTGTAGATGAAACAATGAAGTTGTTTGCTAGCAGCAACCTCTTCGTTACAGATTTCTTTAATGTGGAATTATTTAGATGACTTTTACTTATTCAGAGATTCTGCATATTTACTGATACTGGTGGACTGTAGAGGTTTGAGTAGACTTTTATGATGGAAATGTTCTGAATTGGGCAGTTTTGTCATTATTGGTGCATGCATTTTGTTTCATTGTTTACTGGAAAAATGTTCAAAACAATACATTTAAAATGCCCTCTAACAACTATACTGTATTGTACAAGGAATATAATTTAATGCAATCAGGAAGGTGTATCAAAGAGCATGTGTATGTTTTGTGTTCAAGGGGCTTATGATTTGAAAATGGCCCAAAGTTAATCTTTGTCTGCCACTGGCAAAATGTATTTAATCTGAATGTGGGTTTCAATGCTGTTTAAATGAATGTGAGTTTCAAGGGCAGAGAAATTTTAATGCTAAGTCTATTTTCATTGCGAGACTGCATTGCTTTGTTTAGCAGATATCTATTAGGGTTTGTGCAGTAAAATGCAAAATAAAGCTTTCAAATGAAATCCATATCATTGCAGATTTAAAGCAGTATGCACATTACAGTGTTTATGGTAAATGAGATGAAATAACCAAGGAATGGGACATTGGAATGGCTGCAGGGGGGAGGCTCCATTCAACCATGAGTTTGTGAGGGTGGAAGGGAAGCAAACTCAGACAGCCCTGGCTGAACTATACCTCTCAACTGTCCAGATTTTTACAGAATAAATAGATTTTTGCTTCTTATTTTTGGTTTGTTCCTCATAGAATTTGTGGTTTTCTGGCAAATCATTTAGGAATGAAGTCATTAAATAATGACAGACATTGAGTTTCAGACATCATAATCTTCAGAAAAATGCATGCTAAAGCAAGTCCTCTTATTCTTTCAACTGTCTAAAGTATATACAAGAGCAATTTTTAGTACTGTTTGTATGTTCCCCCAATATATTTGGCCTTGTCCTCCAGATTTCCTGCATTCAGAGGTTGAGCGGTACATGCAAATAAATCACTTTATAGAATTAGGAATATCCAAACCTCTCAACTGTCCCCAATTTTGGCTCAAAATGTTGCTCTCCCCCTAATAATCCCTCCACAAAATGGCAATTTTGGAAGAAAACATGGAGGTTTTACAATTATAAATAACTGTAATGATCAGAGTTATAGATTACTTTTATTTCAGAAATGCACGTAGATGCTCTTATTTTGTCAGCTGCTCAAGTTAACAGTACTAATATTAAAAAGGTGTCCCTTCTTTGACAGGTTCCCAGCTATATTGTGTGGTAATTTTATATTTTTGCATCACATTTTTGGTCTATTTTTCATAAAATTGTGGTTTTATGGCAAATTAGTGGAAAATCATTAAATATTGAAGTAAGAAAATAATGGCAGACATTGGAGCTTCAGATTTCATATCCTTCAAAAAATTCATACTAATGCAAAACCAACTACTATTCTATTATCTTTCTAAGTTTATAAGAGCAATATTTAAAAATTGTCCTTATTTTTGGGCCTGTGTCCCACTTCTATGTATGGCTTTGTCCAGATTTCTTGCTCTGAGGTTGAGAGGTATGAGTGTCAGAGCCATCACCATCAGCCAGAGACATTTCAGATTGTGACCTACTTGTTGCACCCCACTCCCCATTGCAGTAGCTCTGGATGTGTCCAAGCAAGGAAAGGAGCAGTTATGCAGTGTAATTGTGCAAAGTATTCCCCCATCCAAGGTAGACCACAAGTATGACCATGGCTTTTCATCTGTCCTTGATTTTGCAGAATGTTCTGGTTTTCTGTCATATTTTTATACTGTTGATTTATGTTATTCAGAAAATGCATGCTGTTGCAGTGCCCTGTTGCTCTGTGTTTAAGTAGCAATGCTTTAATGGCCATCAGGTAAGCTTGTCGGAGATTGTAAGATGCAAGTAATCTTTAATAAGCATACTGTTAAAGAATTACCAACACTGAAAGCCTTTTTGTTGTTGCCATGCAGAGAATATTTACATAACTAGATAACGTATAAGCCTTAGGTATTGAAATGCATATGACAATATTTGTAATAAAAGACAGGATTACAGTATTTTCAGAAGCTCATTGCATTTGTTGGAGACCTGCAGTCATCTTTGCAGGCTTTAACTGTAAGCTAAACAAAATGCAAATCTGTCATGAGTTTTCCATAACTTGTGCAGTAATCCTTCAAACAATTTATCTTGAGCTTGTTTCTTGTTCACTGTTCATTTTTTACTTTGATCATGTCTTCCCCATGAAACAATTAAACAGTTGTTGTCAGGCAGCAGGTCTTTTTTGGATAAGAAACATTTTTACAAGTGGGGGTATCACAGAGATTGCTACTTTCTGCATATTACTTGGTAATTTTATAACGCTGAATATAAATTATAATTAGAACTATAGTGCAAGGAGAAGTGGTTTGAATTGAGTGCTGCTTGTTTTTTTTAGATTTGATTTTGACTGGCATTCCAGTAATGTATTTAAAAAGTAATTTATTTTTTCATGCCTCACAACCTTTGTGTTTCCATCTAGATATTAAGTTGTCATGTAGCCAATGCATTGAAATATTTTTTTCTTCTACACTTCATTTTGTCTTGATTGGACTCTCATAATAATGGTTTAGCACCCAGGGCAGTGTATTTAATTAAAGTTCCAGTTGTGGTTTTGAGTATAGCTCCACCCCTTTCTAGTTGGCCACACCCCTTCCCATTGGCACCATCCATTCAGCTGTCTCCTGCAGCCCCTCTTTAATTTGAAGTCACCAGCCACCACTGCATGTGCTTTAAGATCTTTATTTCTAAAACTTTCATGTTATATAGTCTATATTATGTTCTCTTTTTACATTCTCTTCTTATCCTTCAGTGATATTACAGAGTGCTGTGTGAAAGAAATATGATAACATTCTAGACTATATATGCATCCTCAGACTTACTTATATTAAGTGATGGAATGAAGAAGACAAAGCTCCCTAGTTGGAAGCTAATGAGTGATTGCTACACACGTATAAGACTGTAAATTCGACTTTGGTCTACTAAATTTTGATGAAGATTTTTGTTACTCCATTAGCAATTAATGAAAATAGTATATCCTATGATTTTAGTATTTTCATTAAGCAAATAAAAAGGGGGACATTTATTCTGATTTCTAGATAACACAACAAGAATTGGAATATAACTGTATTAAATTAATTTTAATTATAAGAAACAGCCATTGTAATCGTTTGACAAGCACTATGTAGAAATTGTACTGAAAACAAAATTATTTTCTTAATTTTTTATATAATTGACTAATTTAGATAATTTTCTGTTTACTCTGTTGTGGCTAAAAACATAGTACTTTTTAGATGCATTCTAGAGATATGGGTTGCATCCCAAAGTCAGATTCCCAAACATGCAGTAAGTAATCAAACTTGATAGCCATCCAGCTCAGCATTATTATATAAACAATGTACAGAAGGTAATTAAGTGTAAAACCTGAGAGAAAATCCAATTTACTATTCAAAGGAGTTTCTTTGATTTGGTATTCTTTGCTGAATAAATACATTCACAGTACCTCTTTTGGATTTTCTTTCAATTTGTCACTTATAATATGCCTACCACAGAAAATAATAATTATACATATTTCATTATATAAACATGTATATTAAGTACATAAGCTAAAGCCCTGCCTGTAAGTTAGATAACCCAGGGATGATTTCTGAAATGGATGCTGGAGTAGCCATTGGGAAGGTGGAAGTGAAAAACTGATACTGACATCTCCAAAATGAGCAAGGAACGATATCTCAGTCTGATGTGAAATGGTACAAGGTGAAGGCCTAGTGTCACAGAAACTAACACAATCATTTAAAAAGAAGCAGGCTGTCATGTGCTGTAGTAAGCACTGCGGAACATATATGTAATTTCACAGATGCACATGTGCTTGTATATACATGTATGTGCATGCTGAATCTACACTCTTTTCTGATGATCTGAAACAATCCCTTATGCCCTACTTCCACATTTGTCTCACATCAGCACCAACTTAACTAAAAGTCTGTGTACTGAAAGTTAGATCTCCATTGAAAAACATAGACCTCTCAAAAGAATTATGGTTACAGTCACCATGTACATTGAAACTACAAAATTCATAACCTTTTCTATGGGACACACAAATCAGCATTAGACTCTCAATCCCTCAATTAATAGTTCCTCAACCTATTAATCAAACCCAGGTCATATGGGCCATAGTAGTCACTTCAGTCCACTCTGCCATAATCCTTTCAGTGTGGCCTTATCAGAAACAAGTTGATCTTGCATGACAATGCAAATAAGCACCCACATATCAAATTATGCACACGGAGAAGTGTGATATTAAAAAAAAATCTGCAGGCATGAATGATGTTCTGGAACTGTTGTACAACATTGGATTCAAGAAAAGAGGCCAAAAAGTACAGTTGTGTACACCTACCATAAATGTAGATGTTCGAGTGTCTTCACTGTTGCAGTCATGACTGTAGGGTTCTCCCCTGCCAGCAGGCAGCCCTCGGTCGGCCAGAATCCCAAAGTCTGGGTCTGGCGTCAGCTGTTCAACCATGCTCCCTGATGTCAGAGCGCCAGGAGCATAAGGCTGACAGCCGACGCCATCTTCTCTAGTTTTTCTTGCCCCAGATGTCAGGAGTCCCAAAATGAAAAGGGTCCCATAACCTTTGCAAATACACCTCAGAAGAATGGTGAAAAAAGGAAATACACAAAAGTAAAAACAAGAGGGGACAGGAGGGAGAGCAGACTGCAACAGTGAAGACACTCGAACATCTACATTTATGGTAGGTGTACACAACTGTACTATGTTCATCGTGTTTCACTGTTGCAGCCATGACTGTTTGGTAGAATCCCAAAGCTGAAAGAAAAGGGGGTGGTCATGAAGAAGAAGGGGTGGCTAAAAGGCCCTGCAAGCCTGCAGAGGCAAAGCCTGCCCTAGACTTAGAGTAGAGAGGTAGATTGTAGTGCTTAGAGAAAGTATACACTGAACTCCAAGTTGCAGCCTCCAAAATGTCCTTGGTAGGAACTCCCCTGAGGAAGGCCGTAGAAGTGGCAGCAGCTCTGGTGGAATGAGTCCGTATACTCCCTGGGATTTGCTTTCCATGGTGAGAATAACAAAATCTGATTCCATGAGCAATCCATTTAGAAATGGTCTGTTTTGAAATGGCTTTACCTTGGGAACTTGAAGCATAAGAAACAAACAATTGTTCTGATTTTCTGATGTCCTTTGTTCTGTTCAGGTAAAAACGTAGTTGTCTGTGTACATCCAAGGAATGTAAGATCCTTTCCCCTTTATTTTGAGGAGAGGGGAAAAAAGTTGGCAAGTGGATAGTTTGATTCAAAACCACTTTGGAAACCACCTTAGGCATGAAAGTAGGATTTGTCCTCAAAGATATCCTGTCTTGATTTTATTTATTTATTTTTATTTTATTTTACATTTGTTGACCGGGCTAGTCTGGCTGGATACATGTCCATTTTCAGCAGAGGCCCGAGGAGAAAAGCTCCACTATACTAAGTACATTATATAAAAAAAATTGACTAATCTAAGATATAGCTCAATCAGAAATTACAAAAAAACAAAAAGAAATGAAAGATAATTTCAAAGAGAAAAAATAAGTTAACAATATGCAGCTCAATAAATATCAACGAATGTACAAAATGTACGTACTTAAATCTCAAAAGTAATGGAAACAGAACTGAAAAAGGGAAGAGATGAAAAGAGTGGAGGAGAAACAGAGTGAGAGAGGAAGGTTAGTCAGGTGTGTTGCAGGAACAAAGCCAATGATTTTGGAAGTATAGTTTAATTTTCTGTTTGAAAAGAGGCAGGGATGTAGTCAGAGTTATGTCACTAGGTAAGAGATTCCAACTTTTACCTATTGTGTTAGTGAATAGAGAATCACCTGCTGTATTGTTTGCCATTATAGATCTTGTCATGAGTTTACTAGAGGAGCGAAGTGAGTTAAGATTGTTGTAAGGAATTAGAAGTGGAGAGAGTATAGGGGTGTTGTCTGGTAGGTATAATATGTTGTGGGCAATAGTGAGTTGAGGAATTATAAGGAAGTTTTGAAATTCAAGCCATCCTAGTTGTTTTAGGTTTATACAATGGTGGGTCCTAAAGGGGTTACTAGGGGTTGATGAAAAATAATGTAAGGTTCCACAGCCATAAGAGCTTGTAACTCTGAAACTCTCCTGGCAGAGGTTAGGGCTAACAGGATAGCTGTCTTCCAAGATAAAAACTTGATGTCAGAAGAGGCAGCAGGCTCAAAAGGAGGCAAGGTTAGTTTTTCCAAAACATAGTTGAGATCCCAAGCAGGAATGGGAGGAGATCTAGGAGGTCTTAAATTCTTAGCTCCTCTGAGAAACTGTCTCATGAGCTGGAGGGAAAAGATGGGAGGGTCCGTATTATAATGAGCAGAAATAGCAGAGGCATGTATCTTAATGGAAGAGAAAGAGAGACCCTTATGTAAGATATCTGTCAGGTAAAGTAAAATTAAAGTAATGTTAGGAAGAAGAGGATCAGAATCCTGAGCCTGCATCCAGGAACAAAATCTTTTCCATTTTCCTGCATAAGATTTTCTAGTGCTAGGACATCTGGCTTCTAAAATGACATCCATAACCTGCTTGGGTAGAGAAATCAAAAGCCCTGGATTAACCAGGCCGCCAGGCTGAGAGTTCTGACATGAGAGTGTAGAACCTGACCCTGATGTTGGGACAGAAGGTTCGGAGACAGAGGTAAAACCCAAGGGGGCTCCAGGCATAGGTTTTTTAGAGTTGGATACCAAAACTGCCAAGGCCAATTTGGAGCCAGCAAGATTATCATCCTGGGCTTGTCCTGTTTTATCTTCAATAAAACCCATGGAAGAAGAGGAAGAGGTGGAAAGGCATATCCCGAGAGGTTCCTCCAACTGAATGACAGGGCATCCACTTTCCAAGCTTCTCTGTGGAAATTCCTGGTGCAAAAATTCGGTAGTTGATGATTGAGATGGGATGCAAAGAGGTCTATGTGAGGACATCCCCAGACAGCTGTTATCATCCTGAATATTTTGGTGTCCAGCATTCACTCGTGTGGACCAAAAGGTTTCTGCTCAAACTGTCTGCCAGGAAGTTTTGTTTCCCTGGTAGAAACTGAGCTTGAAGATCCAGATTGTAAGCTAGAGCTGTGTTCCATAGATCCATGGCTAGTCTGCAAAGGAGGTAGGAATGAGATCCCCCTTGCTTGTTTATGTACCACATGACTGTGGTGTTGTCCGTCCGTATTAGTAGTTGTCCTGGTTGTAACAGATTCCTGAAGGCCAATAGAGCTTTCTGAATGGCTAACATTTCCTTTAAGTTGATATGCAGGTGCTTCTGATCCTTTGTCCAAAGGCCCTGCAGACAATTGCCCTGAAAATGGGCTCCCCAAGCATAATCCGAGGCATCCGTGGTTAGAATCTGAGTGGCAGGAGGCAGACAAAAGGGTTTCCCTTTGTTTAGTGCACAAGCCCTGGACCACCAAAGAAATTCCTTTTGAAGGCAAGGAAGGACAGAGATCAGTATGTCTAAACTGTGTCAATGCTGAGACCATACACTTTTTAGGTACCACTGTATTTTCCTCATGTGTAGTCTTGCATATGGTACGAGAAGGATGCAGGAGGCCATGTAACCCAAAGCCTGCAGGAATTTCCTTGCAGATAGTTGAGTTAAAGTTGCCAAGGTTTTGAAAGCTGAAGCCAGCTGTAATTGTTTTTTGGATGTCAGAAATGCCATCTGGGTTGTAGTGTTTAGAAGTGCACCCAGAAAAGTTATCTGTTGTGATGGTGTCAAATTTGACTTTTTTATGTTTACAGAGAATCCCAGGAACTTGAGGAGGTTCTGTACAAATTCTAGATGCTGGAGTAAGACATCCTTGCTGTCTGCCTGAATTAGACAATCGTCCAGATAAGGGTAAATTTGAATTCCCTTGAGTCTTACTATGTTTATGCAGGGGGGCAAGCCCCCCCTGCATACCCCCAAAATTAAATATACCAACTCCAAGGTCCCACTACAGTGGGGTTAGGAAATTACCTTTTCCCCCCACTGTAGTGCGACTTTGGAGTTGGTATATTTATTTATGGAGGGGTGTGGGGGGGCAGAGCCCCCACATGGGGGGTGCAGGGGGGCTTGCCTCCCTGCATAAATGTAGTAAAAACTCTGTGGAATGGTATTTCTAGTTGCTTTATAGTTTTCAATTATTTGAGATTCGATGTTATGAGTTTTCGATGATATGAGTTTTCGACGATTTGGTCTCGATGTTTTGCAATTCGATGAAATGAAATTTTGATGATATGAAGTGAAACAATATATATATATATATATATATATATATATATATATATATATATATATATATATATATATCTCCATATCAAACAAAAATAAAATGTACCTAGTTATTCAAATTTAGAGAGCTAGATGAGGGGTGGGAGATGGTGATGTAGGATGACTAGCAAATGAAAAAGTACAGAAAACTGGGGCTTCACTTGGACCAAACAGAGATCGATACAGTACAAAAAGGGAGGTAAGAAAGAAGTTGATATAATTTGCAGATCTCATTTTTTTACCGTAGATCAGCAATTCTGTTTTGTTGGATATCAACTAAAATCTTTTCACATCTGCAGGTGGCCCTTTGTTTACACTGTAGTTATTTTGACTTGTGGACAGGTCTTTTATCTTTCCTTCTCTGTGCCCTGCAATTTCTACCAAAGAGCCTGGATGACCTTCTTGATGGTAGAAAACTAGCACAGACACATTAACCATCTGCACATGTATCACATACAGTCATTTCTCTCTTTAGATTTCTACTTATGATACACATTTTCACATAGTCTAAGGTCAAAATGTTCACATAATCACACAAATGCTATCATTCATGCTGATTGCTTAATTGATGTTTGGTCTCCATTCCAACTTTTTGAGAACTAATCCTCAGTAGGATCAGCCCACTCTGTCCACTAGCTCCTTGCTTTCATTCTGTCTTTCTGTGTCTCCCTTCTTATTTTTCTCAAAATTCTTATAGATCCACCGGCAAGCTTCTTGTATTACCCAGCTACTCTTAATTGCTATCCCACCTAGCTGTCTGTCTATCTGTCTTTCTGTTTTCCCATTTCCATACTTCCCTGTCCAGACACTTCTTGACTTGCTTCTGTGCCATTTCCTGGGTGCTCACCATTTTCCCCATTTATTTCTATTCTCCTTTCAGGGGTATTTCCTATGGTAACCCCACACTTTTTATAATCCTGCTTCCTCTGCTGCTCTTTTATTGCTGCATTTATGGGAATGTTGCTCACTCTTCACTTTACATCCCTGGACTTCTGCATTGGAATCCTCTATCTTTTCATACCATGTGGTGCAAGCAAACTTCTTTCCCTTTTGTTTACACTTTGACAGCTCCCCTATGATATTTATGATCAAATTCTGTTACACCACCTTTCTGCACCTTTTTTATCTATCTCTATATCTTAAATTTATTTTCATCTCTCATGGGCCTCCACCCTAATCATTCAGAACAGATAACATTGCCACCGCCTTATGCAAATTGCACATTCCTGTCATTTTATAACAAAGCCCCTTCTTACAGCATTTGATCGTTCGCCAGGGCACAATTGTAAAGTGTTACTGACTAGCCTGTCTCTGCTTTCTGTTCTGACAACTTTCCCAAGCACTATAGTAAGCTTCCAGCCATTTTAATGTGGTTGTGTGCTTTCCTATTCTTCTGTGTCCTAGTACTTGTCTACACATTACCCAAGGCTTGAGGTCCATTTGCATTTGCTGTATTCTCACTCATTGGCAGATGAACTGCAACATTTACTTCAGTCCTGCTGTGTTATAATTTTATACTTTATCTTCTTGCTTTGTTATTGCTTGCACCTCTTGGGCTTTGCCTCTTTTCTTCTGATACCTATAATCCATTTGATTTGTCTGGCTATTTGACTGATATTAACACTCAGTTTCATAATCATCCCTTGTTTTTTTTCCCCATCATATCCTTTAAGTATGTTTCTCTTTCTGGTCGTGAGCTTTCCTTGCAGTTCGCTCTTCCATGTAGGCGTGCCTATCTCTCTCTCTACAAAGCTTAGCCTATTACTTATCTTGCCTTCATACAGTTAACAAGTCACATTCATAGTCCTGATATCTTACATTTCCATTCAGCACAGTTTATATTATTATAAGGTGGAGAGGTTGTCTCTACCGAAAGCGCTTACAGTACAACAATAAAGTCTTTTTTGTTTGTGTTCTTAGTCTGTTGGCTGAGTTCGTTATTGCCACTTTTTGGGATTTTACTTTGGTTTTTGTTCTTTTGGAATCAGTTTATATTATTTCCTGCATCAAAGCAGCCTAAGGTACTTCTGTTCCAGGAAATGGCATTTTTAATGTCTGACCCAATAGTCAGCCTATAGGACTTCTCAACATATCAGAGATAAACACACAACATTTTTTCTCTTGCCTGCTCTAGAAACCAAATTGTTGGCTTGCATGCATGAAAGCTGCACTTATATTGGGTATCATATTGTTGGATGTAGTCACCAAACTCAGTGCATATTATTACTGATTTTGAGGTTCACATCAACATAAATGCCTCATTTGTTTAACATCTTTATATAGACCTGCATCTCATCTTCCAGTCTTCTTTCTGAAATACCAACTCATTTTACAATACCTCTCTGGAATCTGTTTTCTAGCAAGTTATTTTTACAACTTAATAATTATATTTTAGACTAAATGCTGTCCTTTCTTATTGATGCATCATTTTATTTTTTGCTCTAGCCAATGTATTCATTCTGTCTGTGCCTTGACTGGCAACTTGTGTTTGCCTACAGTTACATTCACTATTTCTCGTAATGAGCCAGTAAGGAAGGACATTAAAGAAAACTGCAGAGAAGGACAATGACAAGAAGAGAACACGCATGCTTTGGAGAAGGGAGAAGAATAAAAGGAAAAGCCTAAAGGAAGTGCTAAGAGAAGTACACTTCCTGTGGGAAGGCATAACATGCAAAATGTAATGATCATTCTACTGAATTGTAAATATGATGAAGTAGTTAATAAAATTATTTAAATTTCATGGCCAGATGGCTAGATAATGGTTTGAGGTTTTGCATTATATGAAGAGAAATAAATCTGCACACTTATGTACAGATACAGAAAAAAGGTTCTATGGAAGATTCAAGACAGTGTAATAGTTTTGTGCAAGAAGTGTGAAATTAAGTTATGTGACTCCCAACACTTTAAAAATAAGCAAATATTCTACCAAATAGCTCTGAATTCTGAAACCCACTACTGAATCTTTAAAGCATATCTGTGGGAAGGTTTTAGCTCCTTTCAACTTAACAATGAGAAACTATGTCTGTACAACCCAAATGCTGCTGTACATTAGAGTAGACGCTATAGTTGGTATATTACAAACACTGGTTAAGTTTGCATTCCCTTGCTCAGCATTTTCATTTCTGCTGTTCAATGAATTGGAAATACATTGTTTAGAACTGCAACAGCTACCCTCACTAAAGTACAGATTACAAATAGATAAACTAAGAAAAATGCCAAAAAAAGTCTGCAAAAATAATGAAAGATGTGACAGAACTAAGTTATATTAAAAATGTAGAGCGGTACACTTGAATTAATTTGCTTGATTTAGGAAAAAGTACAGGTTATTTTAAAGTAAGTATTTAAAACTCAGTGGGGTTAACCTACACAAGGGCTTACGAAAAACTCTCTTTATGTGAAGACAGAACACAAGATTCAAAAAGTGTGCAATGTGTAATGCTAGTTTACACAGCACACAGCAAATTAATATTCTTATAATTTACAGTCAAATGCACATTAAGCAGAACACATCCATATGTAACTGTAGTATCAACGATTGCTGAGTAAGTATGACTATTATTCAAAGACACCATGCTATTTTCAAAGCAAAGAACAGGCAGTCTGGGGATGTAATTGCAAAGTTAAATTAATAAATAACTGAAACCATTAAAAATGTACTAACTGATTTCACTTGTTACAAATGCATCCACTGTTTGGTGGTTATCAAGAGATGTAAGAGACAAAAGCAAAGGAATGCAGAAAGAAACACAGGTTACGGTGCACTCTTCCAAGAAAAAGGAGCAAATATGATATCCGATAACTAGAGGCAGGTTCCTCCAACTGAATGACAGGGCATCCACTTTCCAAGCTTCTCTGTGGAAATTCCTGGTGCAAAAATTCGGTAGTTGATGATTGAGATGGGATGCAAAGAGGTCTATGTGAGGACATCCCCAGACAGCTGTTATCATCCTGAATATTTTGGTGTCCAGCATTCACTCGTGTGGATCCAAAAGGTTTCTGCTCAAACTGTCTGCCAGGAAGTTTTGTTTCCCTGGTAGAAACTGAGCTTGAAGATCCAGATTGTAAGCTAGAGCTGTGTTCCATAGATCCATGGCTAGTCTGCAAAGGAGGTAGGAATGAGATCCCCCTTGCTTGTTTATGTACCACATGACTGTGGTGTTGTCCGTCCGTATTAGTAGTTGTCCTGGTTGTAACAGATTCCTGAAGGCCAATAGAGCTTTCTGAATGGCTAACATTTCCTTTAAGTTGATATGCAGGTGCTTCTGATCCTTTGTCCAAGGCCCTGCAGACAATTGCCCTGAAAATGGGCTCCCCAAGCATAATCCGAGGCGTCCGTGGTTAGAATCTGAGTGGCAGGAGGCAGACAAAAGGGTTTCCCTTTGTTTAGTGCACAAGCCCTGGACCACCAAAGAAATTCCTTTTGAAGGCAAGGAAGGACAGAGATCAGTATGTCTAAACTGTGTCAATGCTGAGACCATACACTTTTTAGGTACCACTGTATTTTCCTCATGTGTAGTCTTGCATATGGTACGAGAAGGATGCAGGAGGCCATGTAACCCAAAGCCTGCAGGAATTTCCTTGCAGATAGTTGAGTTAAAGTTGCCAAGGTTTTGAAAGCTGAAGCCAGCTGTAATTGTTTTTTGGATGTCAGAAATGCCATCTGGGTTGTAGTGTTTAGAAGTGCACCCAGAAAAGTTATCTGTTGTGATGGTGTCAAATTTGACTTTTTTATGTTTACAGAGAATCCCAGGAACTTGAAGAGGTTCTGTACAAATTCTAGATGCTGGAGTAAGACATCCTTGCTGTCTGCCTGAATTAGACAATCGTCCAGATAAGGGTAAATTTGAATTCCCTTGAGTCTGCAGTAAGCTACTACTGGAGCCAGGCATTTGGTGAAGACCCTGGGCACAGTAGACAATCCAAAGGGCAGCGCAAAGAATTGAAAGTGCCTCGATCCGGCCTTGAACCTGAGGTATTTTCTGCGATCCTGCCTGATGGGAATGTGTAGATATGCCTCCTTTAAATCCAAAGTTACCATCCATGCATCTTTGGACAGCATTGGAAGTAGCTGCTGTAGAGTAAGCATCTTGAATTTTGGAATCTCTAGAAAGGTGCTCAAGACTGACAGATCCAGAATGGGTCTCCATGAGTTTTGTTTCCTTGGGACTAGAAAGAGCCTTGAGTAAAAACCTTTTCCCATCTCTGAAAGAGGAACTAGTTCTATGGCATTCATAGCCAAAAGAGCTTCCACCTGGTTTAAGGCCTCCTTCCATTGGTGTTTTGGAAGGTCTGGCCATCTGCTTGGCCTTGGCAAGGTATGAAAATGGAATTTGTAACCTCTTAAAATCACATCCAACACCCATTTGTCTTAGGTTATTTGAGTCCAATTTTGATAAAAAAGAGAGAGTTTTCCTCCGAGAGGGGCTTCCAGGTAAGACGTTCCTGTAGCCCAACAGAGGGAGTCATTGAGTTTGTTTCCTTTGAGATTGTGACCTGTCCTCTCCTCCCCTAGGGGTGGAAGCAGTCCACTGTCTTGGTCTGTAAGCAGCTTGTGTTTGAGGCCTCCCTCTGGAGCGTCTATATCTACCCCTCTGAGGCCTGTCTGAAGAGGGAAAGGACCAATTTTTTGAAGGCCAATTCCTGCTAAACCTAGGTGGCTGTACTTGTAAGAAATCTTTAACTGTTTGCATGGATTTCACCTTATCCTCCATCTTTTTAATCACCTCTTCAGCTTTAGATCCAAGCAAAACATTATGCTGAACAGGAGCATCCAATAATTTAGCCTTTACTTGTTCAGGTAAATTTTGTTCCTTTAGCCATGCATGTCTTCTAATGACTGTGCCCGAGGCCGCAGCCCTACAAGAAGCCTCCAAGGCATCAAATCCACAGTGTAAACCATGCTTCCCAACCTGTTCTGTGGCATGCAATAAGTCATGTAATTCCTTATCATCTGCACAGGCAGAAATGGAAGTAAATTTTTGTTTTAAGACAGACAAGAGAAATTGCTGGTATTTAATCATATGAAACTGACAGTTTAAAGACCTAATGGACAAAGTAGCAGAAATGTACACCTTTTTGCCCCATCTTTCTAAGGATCGAGAATCCTTTTCAGTAGGAATGGGATTTTTGGCAGAAGCGGCCTTAACTCTCTTAGGACCTTGAGAAATGGTTTCAGGGTCAGCCGTAGGGTTCTTGTATAAAAACTGAAGGGAATCAGGAACCCTGTAATATCTATCAGGCTTGACAGGAGCAGGAGGAAAAGAGTCAGGGGCTAAGTTAGCTTCCGAAAAGGCATCATCCACAATATCCAAAACAGCAGGAATAGCCAGGGGCCTATGTTGGGGAAGAAGAAGAAAATCCCTCAGTCTTTTCTTGGATTCCGAATACTCCTGTCCCTCCCAGTGGAAATGTTCCCTCATTTCATGCAAAGTTTCCCCAAAAGAGAAATCCTCAGGAGGAGAAGCTGAAGGAATGGATTCTTCAGCATCAGAATCCTCATAAGGAGGGAAAGAATATTCCTGATCAGAAGAAGAAACTGAGGAAACAGAAGCATGATCAGAGGAATCACAATAAACATCCTGCCTTGGCCTTTTGTCTGGAGGGGGATGAGAACCCCTAATCATAGTAAGTAAATCCTCCGCCATCTTGAGTAACTGTTTCTGTGACTTGGGAGCCGGTTCTGAAGAGGCCTGTGTTGAAGTCTTTGATATAGAAGGAGTCTTTGCCTTTGTCTTTGGCTTTGCCTTTACTAGAAGCTGAGTAGGCCTGAAAACCCCTTTGGAAGCCGGTACCTGCACAGCGGCTCCGAACCCATCCGAAGGTCCTGTAACAGAAATATTTAAAGGCCTGGTTGGCTCCTCATGAGAGTCCGTTTCGGCCATCGGTTCTGAAATGGCCGATGACAGGGGCTGCAAAAGTGCCTCACTGATGACGGCCAAACCTGAAGCTGGCTCCGCATGTGCGCTATCATCAGATTTGGACCTCGGAGGCCTGTCTTTATCCTTGCGACATTTGTGAACTACGGTAGCCGGAACCATATCTGATGACATTTTGTAGTTAAAGTGCCTACCGAAGTAATGAAAAGCAAAATCGTACCTTCGCTTAATTGTACGTTGATTGAAATTAGCACAAAACCGACAACTAGCTACACACAACATTTTTTCTCTTGCCTGCTCTAGAAACCAAATTGTTGGCTTGCATGCATGAAAGCTGCACTTATATTGGGTATCATATTGTTGGATGTAGTCACCAAACTCAGTGCATATTATTACTGATTTTGAGGTTCACATCAACATAAATGCCTCATTTGTTTAACATCTTTATATAGACCTGCATCTCATCTTCCAGTCTTCTTTCTGAAATACCAACTCATTTTACAATACCTCTCTGGAATCTGTTTTCTAGCAAGTTATTTTTACAACTTAATAATTATATTTTAGACTAAATGCTGTCCTTTCTTATTGATGCATCATTTTATTTTTTGCTCTAGCCAATGTACTCATTCTGTCTGTGCCTTGACTGGCAACTTGTGTTTGCCTACAGTTACATTCACTATTTCTCGTAATGAGCCAGTAAGGAAGGACATTAAAGAAAACTGCAGAGAAGGAAGATGACAAGAAGAGAACACGCGTGCTTTGGAGAAGGGAGAAGAATAAAAGGAAAAGCCTAAAGGAAGTGCTAAGAGAAGTACACTTCCTGTGAGAAGGCATAAACATGCAAACTGTAATGATCATTCTACTGAACTGTAAATATGATGAAGTAGTTAATAAAATTATTTAAATGTCATGGCCAGATGGCTAGATAATGGTTTGAGGTTTTGCATTATATGAAGAGAAATAAATCTGCACACTTATGTACAGATACAGAAAAAAGGTTCTATGGAAGATTCAAGACAGTTTAATAGTTTCGTGCAAGAAGTGTGAAATTAAGTTATGTGACTCCCAACACTTTAAAAATAAGGAAATATTCTACCAAATAGCTCTGAATTCTGAAACCCACTACTGAATCTTTAAAGCATATCTGTGGGAAGGTTTTAGCGCCTTTCAACTTAACAATGAGAAACTATATGTCTGTACAACCCAAATGCTGCTGTACATTAGAGTAGAGGCTATAGTTGGTATATTACAAACTCTGGTTAAGTTTGCATTCCCTTGCTCAGCATTTTCATTTCTGCTGTTCAATGAATTGGAAATACACTGTTTAGAACTGCAACAGCTACCCTCACTAAAGTACAGATTACAAATAGATAAACTAAGAAAAATGTAAAAAAAAGTCTGCAAAAATAATGAAAGATGTGACAGAACTAAGTTATATTAAAAATGTAGAGCAGTACACTTGAATTCATTTGCTTGATTTAGGAAAAAAGTACAAGTTATTTTAAAGTAAGTATTTAAAACTCAGTGGGGTTAACCTACACAAGTGCTTACAAAAACTCTCTTTATGTGAAGACAGAACACAAGATTCAAAAAGTGTGCAATGTGTAATGCTAGTTTACACAGCACACAGCAAATTAATTTTCTCATAATTTACAGTCAAATGCACATTAAGCAGAACACATCCATATGTAACTGTAGTATCAACGATTGCTGAGTAAGTATGACTATTATTCAAAGACACCATGCTATTTTCAAAGCAAAGAACAGGCAGTCTGGGGATGTAATTGCAAAGTTAAATTAATAAATAACTGAAACCATTAAAAATGTACTAACTGATTTGACTTGTTACAAATGCATCCACTGCTTGGTGGTTATCAAGAGATGTAAGAGACAAAAGCAAAGGAATGCAGAAAGAAACACAGGTTACGGTGCATTCTTCCAAGAAAAAGGAGCAAATATGATATCCGATAACTAGAGGCAGCCTGCATTGGGTCTATATTAGATCGTCAAAATCTTCTTTCATGGACAGCTTATTCATTGACCTCTAACTATTGAAATTAACCTCAGTAAACATTGAAATTTTATACAGGGTAAGTAACCAATTGACCACTACCCCACCAAAACACAGATCGCACTAAATCAAAACCACCTAAGTGGGGGGCTTTGACTCCCACACCACCCCTAACTATATATGCCAACTCCAATATAGCACTACAGTGGGAAAAAGGCAAAGTTGTAGTGTTGGCCATTTGGTTACTTACCATGTAAAGGTTTCGATGTTCGCTGAAGTTTCGATGGATTGGGATCGATGAATAAGCAGTCAATGAAGGAAGATTTCAACAATGTAATATAGACTCCCTGCATCCATATATGAAATCTGTTATGGCACAGGTCACTCATGTATACTGACAAATAATTCTTAAGCAAACTGATATGTGTTTGAGATGTAGTTTCACAATATCACTGGAGGCAATGTTCTTACATACTGACACTACTAATACCAAACAGGTCGTCAGAAGCACACAAGTGCACACTCAGTACAGATCAGACACATAGACCCACATATGCTGTGTCTCTTAAATGCAATATAACTAAGCCTCAAAGGCCTCCCAGCTGTAAACATTGCAGTAAGTTCCCTCAGCACCCTTGAAAATATTCAAGTCAAACAACACCCACAATGGAGCATACACCCATAAATCACACTATCTCAACTTGTAAGTCTGTAAGGCAAACCTTCACACAACCAAACTGCATACTTATTGGAGATTCTATGGCTGGACACACTGATGCACCATTCATCAGGCTGAACAAAGAGAGGGTCATGGTCAGCTGCCTATCATGAGGCAGGTTTCACCAGATAAAGCAAGCGCTCAAGTCATTGTCCACAAATACACAAAGGACTCAGTCAAAGTGCATGTGGGAATAAAAGCTCTGAGGCATACCTCACTGGACTATGTGAAGTGAAATATGATGACGCTCTCAAAATATCAGTTCAAGATATGTAGGTATGAACCTAGCCCTGAGTAGCTCTTTACCTTCACCTAGAAGGATGCCACAGTATATGGAAAAATAATTGACTTTAACAATTGGCTTAGCTGTTGATGTCTTTCAAAGGGACCATAATATATACATATCTGCCAGGGAGAAAATGCTAGACAGACAAAGATGGCCTGCATCTGCCCCCCCACCACCAAACCAAGTTTTTCATATATTGGCAAAACATGTATCTACTCCCATAGTCCCTTTTTAAGCAAAGTCAACCTACAAACGTTTTCAACATAGCAAAACAAAAATTGGAAAAGATGGAAGCATTATTGCTCTGTTCTAGGCGTCTTAATAGAAAACAGCACTCCCTACAAGCACTCTGTTTTAGCATGCATCAGTATATGCATTGCCATGGAGACCTAGTTCAAGTATATTGAGAGCACTTCATTACTGCATGGTTTCAGTGCCAACCATCCGTTCAGACCAACCACACATGATAAAGGCACTAAAGCTGGCTGTGTCTGTATAATCATTAAACAGAATTACACCTCCAGACCTATTTAGGAGGATAATGACATAGAATTCTTTCATGTAAAACTTACCATTAACAAAACCCCGTATCACATTGTAGCCAACCTCTATGACCCACCAGTCCAAGACTGTTACCTATCTAACACTGAAGTAAATGAAACACCCTCCAAAATAAGTTTTAAAATAAACCTTCTGGAGGAACCCTGATATAAGCAGACTCTATTGGTTTTGGTCTTTTGGTCTATTGGGTTTGGTCTTTCTGCTCCTGTTCCTGGCTAGCCTACACACGATGGAAACACCGAATATAGAGCTTGACTATGTCCCTGGAAAAACTGGTGATGTTGCCAATTGGAATGAGTTGTTTCATCAACGAGAGAACTCTTTGCTGAACTATGATAACAAAGGTACTACTCCTTCAACAATGAATACTAATACTGAAAACATACAAGAGTTCTATGTGGCACTAAGGGGTCTGGAGAACGATCTCTATAAGCTTCATAGGCTTATATGGCAGAGGAAGCACTTGGAAGCGTGCTTGCACTTTAAAGTTATCCCACGAGGCATGCGCGTCCTCTGCATGCCGAGCTATGGAGAGACACACCCGGAACTGCTACGGAGATGGCAGCAGCTCAATCTGGACCTTGGTAACAATTACTTAAGACTCCTCATAGACTATTTCCAACCTATAGAGAATGAACTTATCGACAAGGTTGAAGGTGAGCATAAGTATTTGACCACACAATTTAAAAGTGAATTCTGTATGACTAGATTGAACAATATGCTGAAACAACTCACTTTTTATAGCAACAAACTGGAGCAAATTAAACTGAAAAAGCTCAAACGGGACTGTAGCGATTTTCAATCTGGCCATATCTTCTTATGGCCAAGATTTAATGAAGCGGTAGCTTCAGGTGTGAATAATGAACAGATTAATGGTGTTTCAGAAAATGTAACTAATATAACCAACCAAAATGAGCCGAATGATAACCCTTGTAACAGTAGTACTGCTATTTTGTTTCAATATGAAGTAGATGCTACTTTGTCAAATTCCCCCATACCATGTAACCAACAGGGGCTGAATTTAGTAACCGGAGGAGCTAGACCTAAAGGTGGTATGCCTCCACTGATTAGTGCCTCAAAAACAATGACTGCTTTAAACTCCCCGCTCCCGTACAAGCATCGAGCGCCAGCGCGCTCAACAAGCAGGGGAAGAGGCAAAAGAAAGATGTCGGGCGAGAACTGGGAAAACAGAAAGAAGAAGTTCTAAATGTTTTATTTTTCAACATGTCATCTCGATCATTAACAGAAACTGATTGTTCAGTGTTAAATAGGGGACTCTCCTTCATTCCATCGAGAGGGAGTGAACTGTCGGATACACTCATTATGCTTCGTAAATTTACAAGAAAAGTGGCCCTTAAACTCCTATATAAAGATTCTAACGATGATACTCATGGCTATAATGATATAGTGATGAAAAGGAGGAGTACTTTTGTGCCCACTTTGCCAGGCTCTATTGAATGTTTCCAACGAGCCTGTGAGCATGACTTTTATGCTTACTTTAGAGAAAAACGACATAAGAAACTCTATGTGAATTTAAATGAAGCACAGAAACACAGCTTGGACTCTCTTTGCAATGATGACAGTCTAGTATTTAGACCAGCTGACAAAGGGGGGGGGGGGTAGTTGTAATGGACTCCAACTGTTATAACAATTTAATGAATGAAATGTTGAATGATGATGTTGCTTATACACTAATAGATAAAAGAGAAGTCGCACTAACCATTAGGAATGTACATGACACTTTCTATGACCTCCTAATGTCTAGATGCATTGACAAGCGGCTTTATGATTTTCTTGATATTGAGGCTCCGCTGATTCCGATAATTAAAGGGTTGCCCAAAATACACAAAGGGGTGTCCCCCCTTTCCATGCGACCCATAGTATCTGGAAAATTCTGGGTAACTGAGAATGCCTCACACTATATACAAACCAAGATAGGTCCGTTGATGGAAAGGATACCTACAATATTGAAAAACTCATTTAAACTGTTAGAAGAACTTAAAGATGCCTCCCTGTTAAGTAAGGTGAACTCTGATACTATAATGGTCACCCTAGACATAAAGAGTTTATTTACAAGCATACCCAATGAGTTTGGTATAGAGGCGGTTAGAGACTGTTTAAATGAATGTGGTAACATCAGGAATGATGACCAGTTGGTCATCTGTACTTTATTAGACCTAATCTTAAATAACAACATCTTTATGTTTCAAGATAAGCTTTATAGACAAACATGGGGAGTAGCCATGGGCACCCCCTGTGCTAATGCCTATGCGAACATAGCAGTCCACCAATGGGAGAAATCTTATGTTTTTGATGATGAGGTTTTTGTTACTAATGCAATTTTTTATAGGAGATTCGTAGATGACATTCTCCTTTTTTGGAATGGCAGTGCTGAGTCTCTACACGATTTCATTAAATATTTGGGGACAACTACCTCCTTTCTTAGCTTTACTTATGAGTTCTCTCCCATCAGTGTCAACTATCTCGATGTGGTTATAACTAAAAATAACATGAATGAATTTACCACTTCCTTATATAGAAAGCCATGTTGGAAGAATGGTATTCTCCACTATGAAAGCATGCACCCCAGGCATGTTTTCCCCAATGTGGTGAAAAACCAGATGTCCAGGATAACCAGGCTATGTAACAATGATATGGAGAAAAATTATTTTTTAGACCTCCAGGTTAGATGCTTTGTAAATAGGGGATATCCGATTCATCTGATTGAGAACTTTAGAAATAGTGTTGAATCTTCTCCTGAAACTTGTCCGAGAGAATTTTTCTGTAGACATCATATTAGACCCTGTATGGGCATGGTACAATATGACCTTAAATATACCAATGATGTCAAATATATAAAAGACATTTTAAATAAAAATTGGAAATTACTTAGTATGAATAAGGACTTGATAAATATAGTAGGAAAATACCCCAGTTTTAGGTATAGTAACTGTCTCAATTTGAAAAGAATTTTATGCAAGGAGAAAGTGTTGCACGCACCTTCTGATCTAAGAGTAAAATTCAAACAAGGAACTTTTCCTTGTAAGAAATGCTGTATCTGTAAATATGTTACAATAGAACAGAATTTTGAGAATATGGAGCTTGGTATTAAGTTTTCTCCGAATTTCTATGCGACATGTGACACCAACAATGTAATCTATCTGGCTACTTGTCTAGGATGTGATGCCTATTATATAGGCATGACGACACGTAGACTCAAAGACCGAGTCTACAATCATATTTATGACATACGAAAAATTAATACAAACAACGTCTTAGCCAGACATTGTCAGTCATATCCATCCCATACTTTCACCTTCAGGGTCTTACAAATTCTATACCCCAATAGGAGGGAAGGTAATACAAAAGGAACTCTGGAGCTATATGAGCTGAGGTGGATTCTGACACTTAGAGCACATTTAGAACCAGGCTTGAACACAGCACTTAGTATCAGACCTGCACTTACATAGATGAATTAATGGTGTGCCGTTAGTTTTTTAATTTTGAGAATAGGGTCTTACTTTTTTGATATGAATATGGACTTAAATACAGCACTTAGTATCAGACCTGCACTTACATAGATGTATTAATGGTGTGCCGTTAGTTTTATAATTTTTGAGAGTAGGGTCTTACTTTTTTGATATGAATATGGATTCATGATGTGATGCCATTGTTTATTGCTATAGTTGACCTTATCTAGTTTATACAAGGATCAACAATAGATTAATGGATTTCGGCTCACTGATAGAATTCATATTGTGACCAACTAGGTTTTAACCAACCAATAATAGTAATGTATTATTATTTTTAAGCTGCTATATACAACCTTTATCCTTTTTTTTCCCTCCATTGTTTTCCTTCCTTCCTTCCCCTTCCTCCCTTCGCATCTTCTCCTCCCTCCCCCCCCCCTTTTTTTCCTTCCCTCCCCTTTCCCTATTTATAGTTTTGCCCACTTTTTCCTTTCTTTTGCTTTAGACAGGGATTCTTATATTGGATTTATTAACATAATAATAGTTGATTTTTATATACATTTGATATAATATTGTGGGGTATAGGTTATTTACAAGAAATATTCTATTGTTTTTTAAACTTGTAAGATTGACACATGGGTTATATAAGAATGAGGTCTGTTGGACTGACTATGTCCTCTATGAATAACATCTAATTGATTAACGGTCTTGTGATATATCAACTTCATATTTACATGGGCGAATGTGATGTTACACTTGAAGATGGTTGCAGTATGTTATAACAACATGATTTTCTAGAAATGGTATTTATAACCTTAAATTTTAATTTAAAGTGGATTTAATTGATTTTACCCGCCAAATTATCTGTTAATTGGGCTGTGTTTTATACTATAAAATGTGAGCAGTTGTCTTAATTAAATGTAACCTGATGAAGCGCACTTGTTAGGTGCGTGAAAGCGCTTGTTCTGTTCCAAATAAAATATTTTATACATCGTGGTGGTTCCGGTGATTTGTTGGAATATAAGCAGACTCTACAATAAAAGGAAAAGCTAATTGCATATAAAACAAATCTAATTCTGCAAATGCCAAAAATGCTCTTGCTAAGACTAACAGAGAACTTAAGATCCTGATTCAATCAACCAAAGCAAGATATGAGGTAAATACAGTCACCCAGGCAAATACTCTGATACTTTCATACTAGGTGACTTCAACCCTTACATCAACGGGAAAAACTATTCAAGTACCAATGTACAGGCCCAACCCTTTCTGGAATTTGTCAGTTCCAATGCCCTGGGCCAGCTCATTCTCACCCCCACTAGAGGAAGTGTTATCCTCGACCTGGTTATCACCAACATGGGAGACTGCTGCTCCACACCTATAGTCAATTCCTCCCTGACTAAATTTGACCACAAACTGGTCACCATGGAAATCTCCATCTCACTTACAACCATGCTAAGGTGAGCACCCTGAAAACATCACTAAAGCCAACTTTGTGCTCCTAAAAGCAGAGGTGGCTAACTTTTCGGCATCAATACAAATGGAAAATAGCTGCATGACTGCTGAATCATACACCAATGCACTGTACAAGCACATACAAAAATGCATGGATCTTGTCATCCCAAATAGAACCAAGATGCTCTCCTCCAAAAAAAGGAAGCCAATCTAGTGGTCCCCAGCCATCAATAAATGCTACAACAGTAGGAAGAAACTGTTGCAGAAAAAAATGAAGTCACAAGACTGGAAAACTTTCCTTATCAGTCTCAACAAAAAGCTGAGATCCCTTATCAAATCGGCTAAAGCCAGCTATGAAGGCAGAATTGCGGCTGACAACAAAAACAACCACAAAGCCTTCTATAGCTATAGCAAAAACATCCAAGGCAATATCCAGATTTGCTCTGAGTTATTGCACAATGGCACCTCCTATACTGAGCTAACAGACATAGCCAACATACTGGCCAACAGATTCAGTGCCAACTTTACCACCCCACTCCCCCAAGGGACCTATCACAATACCAGAAGAAAGCCTGGTACCCGCCATTTCTGTGGCACAGGTAAAAGCTGCATTGTCCAAAGCCAAGAATACAGCATCCATGGGACCTGATAATATCCCTGGCTGCACCCTATATGAGCTACAAAATGAACTGGCAGCACATCTGTGTGCTCTGTTCAATCACATCTTTACCTCCGGCTATGTCCCTAATGAATGGTGCACTGCTACAGTCATTCCACTCAATAAAGGGGAAGCAACTGCAGACCCTGGGAACTATCGTTCCATTGCCTGACAAGCCTGGTCTGCAAAGCTATGGAGCGCATCATCATGGACCTGCTTAACAAGGATATAGGCAATTTCCAAACTCTTGACCCCACACAGTCTGGCTTTGTCAAGGGGAGATCCTGCCTGCTGAACCTGGTTGACTTCTTTGAGGCAGTCAGCAAGGCTGTGGATGAGGGTAAGGTAGTGCATATAGCCTACCTTGATCTGGCGAAGGCCTTTGATACCATTCCCCGCTCAGGTATTATTGATAAACTCATCAAATTAGGCATCGAGCCTTACATCACTAGGTGGGTTGTAAATTGGCTGAAACACAGGTCCCACGGAGTGACAGTTGCAGATTCTAAGTCAGACTGTCAAGCAGTCACAAGTGGAGTCCCACAGGGCTCAGTCCTGCACCCTCTCCTGTTTGGCATCTACTTCTCAGAAGTCCAGGCCAAGACAGAAGGACTATGGCTGACCAAGTTCACTGATGACTGCAAGTTGAGTCATTATCAACTCCCCAAGTGATGCAGACATCCTACAAAAGGGCATCTCTGAGACCAATGACTGGTGTCAAAACCATGGCCTGAAGCTTAACGCCAAAAAATGTGTTATCATCCCCTTTCAAAAAAACTCAGTTCCCATGAATTACTATGTTGATGGGAGCCCACTGAACATTAAAGGGGTCATAAGAGATCTGGACACCCAAGTCAACAGCCACCTCACCTTCGACCACCACATTGCCACTGTGGTCAGAAAGTCCGTCTACATGGCACATCTTATAACCAAAGGTTTTGAATCCAGGAAGAAAGAGGTCATCATCCCTCTCTATTCATCCCTCATTAGACAAATCATCGAATATAACACCCCATTTGGCATGTACCTGACCAGACACCTACAACAGCTGGAGAGGCCACAAAAGTACCTCAGATAAAGGATCCTATGCCTTAAACACACGTCCTACATGGAAAGATTCAAGAAACTTCAGCCTGTTCTCAGTCTCTTATCATCTACTTAGAGGTGATCTCTACTTGACTTACAAAGCCATGTCTGACCCAGCCCTACTTGAAATGCTATGCCTAAAGAAATCCCAATTCCCCCCATGCCACATGTTCCAGAGATCAAAACCTCATTACCACAATTAACAGAATATGCTGGAGGTACAGGTTAATTTCCCAAAGAATGCCCATACTCTGGAATAATTTTCCCATTCATGTCAAGTAGAGCACCTTGCTGGCCCTCTTCAAGAAAAATCTTGAAGAGTGGATGGGTAACATAAGGTTCACCCCAGGGATCACTCCAGTTGCCATACTGGATAGGGGCACTGTGAACTAACATCAGGTGGCACGGTACCTGGGCAATTTTTTTGGGCTAGGCTTTTAAAGGCTCCAGGGCCATTAACCTAGTACACATTTATGAACCTATGAATGTATATAATCACAAAGCCTTTTTAAACTATTCCAGAGACCTCAGAAATAATGTTCAAAATTGATTTCACTGAGCAAATAGTAAACAATACCACATACTCCAAGTTGAAGACATAGCTAAACTACTTGCCAATAATTTTAGTCTAACTTTATCCCACCCTCTCCCCTCTTTCTAGCCCAAACCTCTTATCAGCGCCCTCACCTCCTCCTCAAGTCTCACAGAATCAAGTCCTAAATGGACTATGCAAGGCCAAGAAAACTATTTATCTTAGGCCAAATAGCATACCAGTTAGCCTGTCAGCCTAAAACACAACCTTCCAAACACATTAGAAAGGTTATTCAATAGTAACCTCCAAACAGGGTTTGTGCCAAATGAACAGAGGAGTGTGACAGTCATTCTCCTTCACAAAGGTGGGGCATCAACTGCTCCAGACAAATATAGACCTATAATCCTGACCTCATTCATATGCACGGCTTTGGAAAGAAGCATTATTTAATTGATAAATAAAAATACAGGCAACATACAAAATGTCAATCTGAACCAGTTTGATTTTGTCAAACACAGATCCTGTATACTCAACCTGTTTAATTTTTTTCAGCAGGTCACCAAACCAATGGATGACAGAAAAAACTGTTCACACCACATATATGAATTCCACAAAGGCATTCAACACCATCCTTCATTCAGCATAATTAATAAACTCATCCAGCTAAATGTAGATCCCTGTGTCACTTATTGGGTAGTTAACTGACTCAGAAATAGAACCCAAGACATTTATTTGGGTTGTTCAACTTTTACCAAGAGTCATGTCATTAGCGGAGTACCCCAGGGCTTGTTCCTTGGGCCATTCACTTTTGGCATCTAATTCTGAAATGGCATGGAAAATGTTGAGGACTTATGGCTGGCAAAGTATGCTGTCAATTACAAACTTGGTGCTATCATAAATTCTCCAGAATACACCAAGAGCCTTCAGAAAGGCCTAAACAAACAAAAATTTGGTGTCAAACCATCTCCTAAAACTAAATGCCAAAATGTGCATAATTATATCCTTCAGCAAGCAAGGAAGCTGTCCCCTTCAACTTTCGCATTGATGACAATCTGCTAAAGAATTACTTGAGGGACTTGGGAACATATATAGATGATGTGCAGATCACCATGTGTCAACTAGTGATAGGACGTCCATCTTAATAGCATAACGTACTAGTAAGAATATGCCACCCAAATCTAGGGAGGTGATCATTTCATAGCACTGCATGCATTAGGCTGATTGTTGAGTATAATGTTCTCCTTTCAGCATGTACCTATCCAAGTAACTATCCAAGTGCCTGACTCAACTTAACTAACCACAACGTTTTCTCAACAAGAAAATCTAGGAGGGACTGCTTCAGTGTTCTATGGGCTGCTAAGTGGTAATCTCTTCTTTTCATACAAATACTCTACCAACAGTATCTTTTCATCTGTATGAAAATACTGCAAAAAAATACTCCAGAGACCTCAGTCTGTACTACAACTTAAATAGAACATTCTGGAGGGATTTTCTAGAGGGATAGATAGGTCTCCACAGAGAATATCACTTCTCTGGAACTACCTTAAGTGAGTCTCTTTCCTTATTTAAGTGCAACCTGAGATATACAAGATTTCAACAAAATACAGAGACCGTGGTACTAAACTACTAAGGCTAGAAACTTAGTGAGACTGTGTGGCTAGGTTGCTAAATATCCTCACATACTGATAGCCTAGTAAGTACCTATGATCTATTGAACCTATGAACATGGAGAATATGAGTAAGTGTTACTGTTTCAAAAAAAGATAAAAATATACCTAAGCATACTGATACTGGATCTGAGCAAGAGACCTGAATGTGGTACCACTGAACAACACCCCACATATCAAGCAGAACGATCTTGGAGCATATCCTGAACTCCATAACCTCTCTGGCACAGGGCTACATCTATATTCCCCTAAAAAATAAGAGGAGAGAGCAGTTGCACATACTTTCATCAAGGACTTCCTAGTTTGGAATGTGCTCATACAGAAATCCAAGAATACACCAGTGATGATCAAAATGTCTATGTGAATCATTATTCACTATATGAACAATCAAGTTTCACGTATAAATCACAAAGATTGCATTGATATATAAAACAAACAGCTGCAACAATGTATATGACTCCCAGCTCATATACACTTCTGTACTAAGCTGGGCCTTCAATCCAGAATGCATTGTAACTGCATGATGCTGGATATGCTACCTCCGGTCTCTTGGGCAGTGGCATATTAGGAATTTAAAACTGCTTTTTCCATTTGGGCTAGATGGCAGCTTCTAATAGAACTTACAGTGAGTTGAAATGCACTAAGTTGCTCCGCAGTAAATGCCTTTAGTTGAAACTTCATCAGTTTTCTTTTAGAACACCAAGTTTGCCAACAGTAGAATATGTTTTCTTTCTCCAAATTGTGGGGAACTTAGCAGTTGATTAGCACTAGCATAGATGTTTCTACCCCCATATGGCAGTTGTGCTAGCTTATTAACATTAATTTATATATTTATACTGTGTAAATTGTTCTTATTTTCAAAATGCTTGCTGAAAACACTAACCTTAAGTAGAAGGCAGCAAGTGTATAGTACAGAACAGTCAATTCATGTGGGTGTCAAAAAACACTGCTGGAAGAATTTTGTTTCATTTCTATAAAATATAGCCATCCTCAGAGATAACATTAGTACAGTACAGTATCTAAAAGCAACTCTCAGTCAAAAGGAACAGTCACTTCTAGTCATCAGACATGAGACTGAATGAGGGTTTTTTTTTGTGTGTGTGTGTGTGTGTGTGTGTGTGTGTGTGTGTGTGTGTGTGTGTGTGTGTGTGTGCATGTGTGCGTGTGTGTGTGTGTGTGTGTGTGTGCTTGCATGTCTGTATGTATGTGTGTGTGTGTGTGTGTGTGTGTGTGTGTGTGTGTGTGTGTGTGTGTGTGTGTGTGTGTGTGTGTTTATGAGACTCTTTGCACATACAGAAAATGTAAATAAACATGAAATTCATAGTCATCACAAATACACATCTGTGCTTTACCTATATCACTGAGGTTCAGGTCACACTTCTATGAAAGGCTGCCATATGCCGGGACAAAAGAGTAGCTTTTGCACTGTAAGAAAACCAAATCAGAAATTATTGCTCAATGTTTTATCTCACTTATGTGTGTCTGAATAATTTATGCTTGTGTCTCCTATATGGAATGTTCATATGCATGGAAAGTTGCGTGTGTGTGTGTGTGTGTGTGTGTGTGTGTGTGTGTGTGTGTGTGTGTGTGTGTGCCACTCAAGGCATGCCTTATGTTGTAATGATTACTAACTCAAATGTTTTTGAGGTCGCTTTACAACATATGTCACCACTGCACATGTAGAAAGATCAAGGCATTATGATGACTTCATAATAACATCTAGAGACTGCATCTGAGATTGCTGTGATGTGCCCATACCAGCTGCTAACTGTGGTATATGAAATGTGTTAAGATCCACAGTGACATGTGCTGGACTGCTACACCAGTGCTTGAACTCTGGTGACCAGCAGCTGTAGAGTAGTGGCCATGGGGTGCAGAGTATGAAAAGCATGAATGTCAACAGTTGTTAGACAGTGCTGCTATTCCACACGTGCAGTTTGAATCCATTATACCCATTATGAAACCTCCACATGACTTACCATGCATGGTGCAAAACACAACATATTTATCATTTTGTAGATCCAAGGGAGAATGCTGATTTACACTGAATGACCATACAGTCTCTCAGAAGATACAATGTACGGATGCATTGTGACTGACAACACTGACAGCAGACAAACCTATTATCTCTAAATAGGCAGCCTGAAACAGTGATGCAGCAAAATGTGGTAAACAAAAATATGTGTGCATTTCTGCACTTTCAAAACATTGCATTATAGCAATGGAGGACAATGTTCATGATCTGTGTATGGTCCCACTGGTCAGGCTAAAACTATTGCATGTGTGTAGTAATGCCCTCTACCGGTATTAAAACTAGTGCTATAATGGTGGAATGAGCATTGGAGTCATTTACAATATCCTGCCCATATAATCTGTTTTTGTCATCATCACCACCAGTTGTTACTGGCCATCACCGGTTGTCGGTTACCCATAACTGCTTTCAGCTTCACCACAGCATGGTACTCTGTGACATTGCTATCAGTGTAACTTACAAAATTATAAAAAAATAGTACATAAATCCTGCTGTGAGCAGCCATAGCCCCTCCTTGATGACAGCCACATGTGTTCTGATGCTCAGGCCCAAAACTATTCTTGTGATTGCAAAAGTGGTTGCCCATTTGCTGGATGGATTTCATCTGAATAGTTAATACAGAACTCTAAGCAGGCATTGCATACACATTAGACAGGTGTCCACAAAATGTTTGACTATATATCTGTTGACTCTAGATGATTAGAAATATGTAATGACTAGAATGTGTAAGGTACCTGGGTAGTAGTCGCTGACCAGCTGTGATGTTCAGAGAAGTGATGAAAGAGATATCAATCAGAACAGAGATTCAGGTGAAAACATATAGCTTTAGTAAGTGCCGTGTAGAAGCATGCACCCATGTACAAACAAGGTAAACATCATGGCATGTTAATTACAGCATAAGCAACTGAACTGCATGCTAATCAACCAATCCTACATGGTGGCGCTATTTAATAAGCTATAAATCAACTGTGTAGACTCCATGCTGGTTTTTCCCAAGAAATCCAGACCTTTTAGAATATAGACATGGAAAGAAATCTACATGGACAGAATGTTAGGGGCTGCTGCTGCATTACTTTATTCGGATGTGCAATAGACTGAAGCCAATGCTGCTGCTGCTGCCAATAGGCCTAAGTGGAGAAGGTGAAGAGTATTCAGACCCTGTTTAACTTTTCAAACCCTACATGACATGGAGATTGTAGAGTGCTACAGGGAGGACAGGGACACATCGCAGGAACTCTGTGACATCTGCCATCCTCAACTCAGAGCCAGAGCCAGCCGAGAGGAACCTATCACAATGCAGACAAAGGTATGTGTAGCACTTAGAATCTTAGCTACAGGTACTTTTCAGAGACCAACAGGGGGCATGCATCAGCATCCAGGATCCTCCACCAATTCCTGAATGCTATGCTCCAACATGCTAGTGACCACATATATTTTTCCAGTAGTTCTGAGGCCAGAAATATGGAGGAATACTACCAAGTAGCTCACTACCCTGATGTACTGGGTGCCATAGATTGCACACATATAGAATTTAAGGCATCAGCTGGTGAACAGGGTAGGCTCTACATAATCAGGAACGGCTACCACTCTATCAACTGCCAAGTCATGTGTCATGCCAAGGGAATCAACTTGAATGTGTGTGCTGGCAACCCTGGCAGTTACCATGACTCACACATCTGGCACACCTCACAACTGTACCAGATGTTTGCTATGGGGGGATATCACACAGGTTCATTTACTGGGGGATTCAGGCTATGCACTGGATCCGTGGCTAATGACAACCATCAGAAATGCACACACACCTAACGAAGTATGCCATAATGAGGCACATGCTCAAACCAGAAATATCACAGGGCATGTGTTTGGGTTGCTGATGTCATGGTCCTGGTGCCTAGATACATCTGGGGGAGCACTGCAGTACAGTCCACAGACATGTACAGAAATACTCACAGTATGCGCCATACTACACAACATCATCCTGAGGAAGCAGCTTCAGTAGGATCAGCTAGATGAAGGGCACACATCCCACCACCAATGCCAAGGTCACCACAGCCACATGCAGATGAGGAGTCACAGGGGGAGCCAACAGCTGCTGTGGGTGTAGGCAGATGTAGGTGTGCTCAGTATGCCCTTGCATTGGCTAAGAGAAAACACAAAGCACACTCACTCATCACCTGAAGGCCTAAAACCTTCCTCCTTCATACATACATACACCAACATTGATGCCAGGCATCTCTAACAGGGTTTACCTCCCCATACATTGGCTGTGTACTGCTTGCATCAGATAGAGTCCGCCCTGAACTACAACTGTGTCAACTGCTGCATTTACAAGGTAAGTCTAAAACCTGGGGTGTATTTGTAATAATAATATGAATAAGTGGCATATCCCAGCATTTCACTAATTGGTACTGTAAGCAAGTAAAAGGTGGGAGATCAGTACAGAATGATCTTCACATGTGACAGCAGAGACTTGTGTGACTTATATGTGTTCATTATTAAGTAGTAGGCCTCAAGGTATCCAAGATTCACACAGTCATACCTCTCAAAAGTAGTGATAGTCATTGCATTGCCCAGTTTAGCACCATAAATTTGTAATGGAAATTCATTAAAGAGAGAAGTTCAAAAGTAATGATGCACATTAGCATTTTTGACCTCAACACCCTCACAAGATCATTCACTATAATGTTGTGAAATTTTGATGAGATCAGCTGGCTAATTTTCCAAGTCCAATATAAGTCAAAGGTACAATTACCAGTTCAACATCACAACTGCAGATATACTAAGCACTAAGTCAACTATGCACCCTGAGCATCAGACACAAAGCATATGTATCCCTGAATCCAAAGACAGAAAACAGGGATATGGCACAGTTAGCATCAATTGCGCAGGGTGTTATGGGGAGCAGGAGGCCTAGACTGACACAAAAGGTCAGAAGTGTGTGTGCGTAAGAAAGAGAAGCAGGCAGGCTGAACCATGTAACTGCTGTGTGTGTCTGTAGGTGTCCCCCAGGTGAAACTGGTGTGTGAGTGTCTGCATGAACACAGCCAAACTCAGTGCTAGCTCTACATTTTCATATGTTAGACAGGTATGAGTCATGCACAGTAGAGGTGGCAGTTCATCACTGCAACTTCCAACCATGAGATCTGGCTCTGCCAGGAGTTGCACTGGCATATCCATACCCACAGTCAGATGCAGTGCTGCTACCTGAACATGACTGATGTCTGCTGGATGAGCTCCCCTCGTGGGAATGCCCAGGACCATGACCCCATGCATTTCACTTCTGGATGTGGACAGCACACTCACTGATGGAGCAGTGGATGTACTGCCACTGTGAAAGCATGATCGGGCACAGTCATGTTGGCTATCAGCAGATGATGTGGCTGCCCTATGCCCATGAGGGCGCTGTTCCCCTCCCAGCAGACATTCCACCACAGACAACACACGTTCCATGACAAACACTCAATGTTCCATCACAGACACCCTCATTCCAACATGTCATTCATGCAATCTATTGAATCGGCAACACAGTGGAAGCAGGCATGCATGTCAGCCCATGCCACAACTACAACCCTGAGAATTTGCTGGAGCACCTTTGGGAATATACCTGTGCCTCCATGATGGTCCTAAACATATGTTGAGTGACACAGGAAGAGACAATTGCACCAGGTTGAGGAGGGACAGCAGGGCCCCTCCAAGCACCCCATCAACCATCATGAGTGGTACCTCGCTCACACTTTGGCTATGGCTAGAGTCAACAGGCACAGAAGCCACAGTTGCCACACTTCCATGATCAATGGCCTCGCCCTCCACCTGTCCAATATCTGTGGTTCACTGTAATGGGTAGGTGTAGGCTTACTGACTGTGTCTGCTGGCATTGCAGAGGATGGCTGTATATAGACCTCTGTGCAAGATTCAACCTCTGCACCCCCTGAATGTGCCTCTATTTGGTCACCGTCATCATCAGAGCCTGCTGATACAATGACATCAGGCTGCAGAGAGTCCACACTTTCACTGTCATGATCACCTGTGATGAAATGCAACAAATACAGGAAAAATGTAATACCTACAGTAGTATAGTGCAGTATATACTAACAAACTAACATTTCTGCCACTAATGCATACAGCACAGCAACACAGACAACAGGCCTGACATCAGTATCACGCACTAAAATATTTCTCTAAATTGCTCTGCAGTCCTAACATAAAAATGTTTGGCTTACCAGCTGAAGGTGATATTTCCCTCTTCAGACCAGATGGCAACATCATCACATGTAACAGTAGCAAAAAGGGTAATGCTTTTACACCTTTTATGTCCATTAACTATACTTTTATGTGGCTGACAGCTCCAACCTAAGCTAAGAACTGTAGCTACCTTCAGTCTCATCCCCCCAAATTTTGTGTCACAGAAAAGTAATGTTTTGATTTCAATTGTTTTACTATACAACAGTATTCAACTGTTGAGATACTAAAGTCTACCTGGAAGCTCCTCCTGGGACATGCTTGCTGTCTGTAAAACTGTTGCCCCAACATCCAGGACAAGCTGTACTGCACTCACCTGTGAGCTGTCTGGATCCCTGATAGTGATCAGGAACTCTTCATCAGGTATAAGTAGTTGTCCCCTAGCAGGCCCTCTGCTGGTAACCATCAGATCATGGTCCACTGCAGCTGCTCTCATCCATGCAGATGTGAACCACCTTCCATTGACATGTCCTCTGTCTTACATGAGGACATTTTACCTGTCCTCTTTATGTGTGTTCATTCCTACATTCACCTGTGTGTCCCTATTCAATACATGCACTTCCCCTGTGTGATCATTTTACATGGTAGTCCATGTCCTGTTACAGATCTTTAACACCGCTTCAGTTCAGAATGCCATGTCAGGAATTGAGATATCACAATACTCTGCACTGTAGGTACACTGCTGTGTATAGTGTTGGACCAGATACTTCACATTCATAGCTCTGAACATTCCAGATATTCTCAGGATGTCCAGATGGTTTCCTTATCACATTTGTGGCCTTCTGCCATATAACTGGGATGATCTCCGGAATGATGTAGCCCAATATTACATACATTTGAATGCATACCTCTCAGTTGTCCTGATTTATGCTGCAGGTCCAGTTTTGTCCCATATATCTTATATTTTCCTCGTAACATTTATGTTTTCTGGCAAATCACTGGCATGTCATTGGGGAGTGAAGTCAGAAACGGATTACTAACATTTGAGTTTCAAACTTCATGCTCTTCAGAAAGATCATGCTAATGTACAACATATTTATTCTATCAACTTTCTAAGTTTGGCAGTGAAATGTTAAAAATCTGTCCCTCTTTTTGGCCCATTTTTGCACCCCCCCATTTCTATGGCAAATATATACCTGTTTTGGGTAAATGTCCCTGGATTATGTTGGCCTTTGTGGAAATATGTTGCACTGACAGATATATTGCACTAACAGATTCACAGCTATCTGTGAAGCTCTGCTAGTCATTGTGGCATTTTGTGGAAATCTGCAGACTGTAGGTGCTCTGCTTTAAACCAAATTGTATCTGGATTGGTTTACATGGTTTCCTGGCTGGCAACACTGTTGCCAGCCACAAAACCTAACTTAGGCACTCCATGCGTCATTAATATGTATTGTGCACTACCACATGATGTGCACCAACGTGCTAACACGTAACGTAAACCCCATGTAGTTCTGCATGAAGCCTACACAGAGCTTTTTGAATCCTGGGGACTATCATTCCACATACATGAATTTCTCAGTGTAGCCATATATGTTTCTGTGGCTAGACACATCTTTTAGTTGGGGAGATCACATTGCAGATTCCTGGAACTTTAAAAGCAATGGCACATCTCTTCTGAGTAACAATGCAACTACTTGTACTGTGTGGTACTTACAAGGAAGATAGAGAGTTTTGTTTTGAAAAGAGATAAATAGTGATACTCAAGAAAAGATACAAAATGTGAAGCGGAAGTTTGCGATCAGCATGTCAGTCTGTAAGATGAACAGTAGCTAACTTTTGTACTACTATAAAAAGAATGATAAATCGAAAAGTTACCCAAGCTTTATTTATTTATTCATTTGATTGCTTACATAAATTACATTATTTTGTGCCTGAATAGTCTGACTACAATTGGAGCACTTCTCATAGAAGATGTTAGAGGAAAGTTATCTATAACACTTGGGGAATTTCTGTTATGTTTTTCTTGTTCATGGAAGATTAAGGGAGGATCCAAGAAAGAGGAGGGAGGGAAGGTAGGAGACAGACAGGTGCTTGATGATTTGGAGTTTCATAACGTTTCACAACATAAAGTTACGAGAGGATAGTGCTGTGGTTTTAAACCTGCACAAACTTTGTACTTTCTCATAAAGTCTTCCTGTAAATGATAAATTAAGCTGGGCCAGCCTCCCAAGTTTCAGTAAATGGTGTATTAATATGGATGAAGAAAACCCTCTCTACAAGACTGTGAACTTATAGATAATTTCAGATAAAGCAGTACACATAACCATACTGTAGATAATAGGCGGTGGGGAAGATGAAGCTAAAATTACTCATAATTCCCACAGACTAAAGTGCAAAACTGCAAAGGATGTTGTGTTTATTCCCGGAAGTGCCACGGAAGAATCAGCTGTTATAATGTTTGTTGCAGCTACAGTGAAACAAACTGCTGCTCAGTAAAGAAATCCTTACCAAACATCTGAAATCTGCTGACAGGACTCTCTGACAAAGGTTTAAAAAGTAAGGCTTTTGTCAGCTATTTTGTTTGATACTACGGAAACAATTGTGTTAGTTTGCCAAACTCTTATGTTCTACAATAGAGTTGGGTACACATAAAATCTCTGCAGTGTTATTTTTGAAACATTTGTGTTGTCTGAAATGCTTTTTTCGGAGCTTTATAGATAGTCTTTGCCATGCAGGTACTGTGTTTTGAATAAGATTATCAAGTAAGGAATTGTTTGGACAGTTATTTCAGAATGGACTTTGTGACTGAGGAAGAGTCCAATGAAATATTTGTAAGAGAATTGTGATACTGTATTCAGTTTAAGTTAAAAAGATGGACTTACTTGGATACTGAATCATGGGCAGGAAGCCTATGGTAACCTAAAAACTGAAAATCAATAAAGACATACATTTACCAAATTTAAAAAGAAAGCAAAACAAAAAACAGAGAAATGTCATTCATTAATTGGTCCACCTGAAGTGGTGTCACTTCTTTTGAAAGTCGCAAACAACATGTAACAAACACATCCAATAAGGACAAAATGGACATTTAAAGAGGGATTGCATTCCTTTTTGTAAAATACAGAAAAATGGCAGGAGAAACTGAGAATATCTAGCCAACAAATGGATGGGATGGACTGCCTGAGAGAAGACCTGAGAAAGGTGGGCATAACTACTGAAAAAGGTATAAGACTGGCTCCTAACAGAGTGAAGTGGTTACAGATGACATGATGCCCTGAAATCATGCAAAAATAAAAAAGGTAGGTTGATGGTGATGAAGCTGATGGCACATATTGATATAGATATCAATATAGCTAAAGGTATCAAGGTATATATAGATATAGATAATAGATATCGATATTGACACAGTTATAGATGCAGGCACACACCTATAGATATATAGATATAATAATGTAGAAGTTTACGTATGGCACACTACAAAGTGCAGTAACCTGTGATCTACCATCTTAGCAGTGGAAAGTGAAAAGTACAGTTGTGTACACTTGCCATAAATGTAGATGTTCAAGTGTATTCACTGTTGCAGTCATTACATTTGTGTAATCCTGCTGGAAGGTTGCCCTCAGCCGGCCTGAATTCCAAAGTCTTGGGTCCTGTGTTGGCTGCTGTCGCCCCTTCCCTGACGTCAGGTCATCAGGGGTATAAAAGAAGCAGCCAGTGCCATTTTCTTCAGTTTTTCTTGCCCCAGATGTCAGGTGCCCCCAAAAAGGGTAGCTAAACTGTATATATATATATATATATATATATATATATATATATATATATATATATATATATATATATATACTAAATTTTACCTTCATCTATAAGCAAATACACCACATAGGTAGTATAAATCAGAGAAGGAAAGATAAGATCCAAAAGAAAAAAGGGGGAAGGTGGGTGGGTAACCTGGACTGCAACAGTGAATACACTCGAACATCTACATTTATGGTAAGTGTACACAACTGTACTATGTTCTTCGTGTTTCACTGTTGCAGTCATTACATTTAGGTAGAGTTCCAAAGCTATGGTTGGGAGGCTGGAATTAGACAGCAGTAGGAGTGGCTATGAGGCCCTACAGAACTGCAGTGAGTAGAGTGGTATATGATAATGCTTTGTAAAGGGGTGCACTGAACTCCAAGTAGCCACCTCTAAAATGTCTCTGGTTGGTACTCCCCTGAGAAAGACTGCTGAGGTGGCTGCAGCTCTGGTGGAATGAGGCCTAATGCCCTTAGGCACTGACTTGCCATGGTGTAAGTAGCAGAAATGAATGCAGTGGCCTAACCACTTAGAAATAGTCTGCTTTGAGATAGGCTTTCCTTGTGATCTTACAGCATATGCCAATAGTAATTGTTCTGTATTCCTGAAAGCTTTGGTTCTGTCCAAGTAGAATCTAAGCTGTGTACGTCCAAATAATGCAGAATTCTCTCTCCCTTGTTCTGTGGATTTGGGTAGATGGTTCGCAGATGGATGGCTTGGTTAAGAGCCACACTGGACACTACTTTAGGCATAAATGTTGGGTTTGTACACTGGAAGACCCTGTCTGGATGAAAAATGATGAACAATTCCACAGCCATGAGCATCTGTAGCTCTGAAACCCATCTTGCAGTAGTAATTGCTAAGAGCAGAGCTATTTTCCAAGATAAAAACTTCAAATCAGCAGTAGCAGCTGGCTCAAAAGGAGGCAGGGTGAGCTTTTCCAAGACATAGTTGAGGTCCCATGCAGGTATTGGTAGTCTCCTTGGGGGCCTTACATTTTTGGCTCCTCTGAGGTACTGCCTTAATAAAGGTTGAGAAAAAAGTGGTGGCTCTGTATTGTAATGAGTCAAAATGGCAGAGGCATGAATTTTAATTGTTGAAAAAGATAGGCCTTTATCCAGCATCACAGTTAAGTATTGCAAAATATGAGGAATATTTGGTACCGCTGTATCAGTTCCTTGTGCCTGGTTCCAGGCACAGAATCTCTTTCTAGTACTATGCCTTCTGGCTTCCAGAATGACATCCATCACAGCTTTACTGAGAGGTGTTTTTTGTATGACTACATTATCCGCCATGCTGTCCAGTTTAATGTCCTGAGTTGGCTGTGCATGATCTGATTGTTTTGCTGGGACAGTAGTTGAGGTATTTGAGGTAAGGTCCAAGCTGGGTGTAGAGATAAGTTCCTTAGCATTGGATACCAGTACTGGCGTGGCCAGTCTGGGGCAATCAGTATCATCTTTGGCTTCTCCTGTCTGACCTTTAGGAGCACCTTGGGGAGGAGAGGCAGTGGAGGAAAGGCATATACTGATAGGTTTTTCCAGCTGAAAGATAGGGCATCCACTTTCCATGCTTGTCTGTGATAAGTTCTTGTGCAGAATATTTTTAGTGGGTAATTGAGAGGGGAGGCAAATAGATCTATGTCTGGGCATCCCCATTTCCTTGTTATCATGCTGAAGACTTGTGGATCCAACTTCCACTCATGGGGATCCATGAGGTTTCTGCTTAGTTTGTCTGCCAGAGTATTTTCCTTTCCTGGCAGGAATTGTGCCTGCAGATGTACTTGGTAAGTCAAAGCTGTGTCCCACAAGGTCATGGCTAGTCTACAAAGCGGATAAGAATGTGTGCCCCCTTGCTTGTTTATATACCACATGACCGTGGTGTTGTCTGTCTTTATCAGTAGTTGTCCCGGATGAATAAGGTCCTTGAAGGCTGTCAGGGCATTTTGAACAGCTAACATCTCTTTTTGATTGATATGTAGATACATTTGGTTTGAGGACCATGTGCCCTGAATGCATCTTCCTGCCATGTGGGCTCCCTAGGCATAGTCTGATGCATACGTTGTTAGTGTCTGCCTGGCTGGAGGTAATGTGAATGGCTGTCCCTTGTTCTTGTGACAAGCCTTTGCCCACCATCGAAACTCCTGTTGCAGGCAGGGAATGAGAGTAATGACTGTTTCCAGGCTGTGGCAATGTTGAGTCCAAAACACTTTTTAGGTACCACTGAAGTTTCCTCATATGCAGTCTTGCATATGGAATTAGTAGGATGCAGGATGCCATGAAGCCCAAAGCCTGCAGATTTTTTCTTGCAGATAACTAGGCCTTTGTTGCCAACATTTTGAAATAGGTAGTCAGTTGCCTTTGCTTGTCTGGTGTGAGATAAGCCATCTGGGCAGTTGTATTCAAACTTGCACCCAGGAATGTTATCTCATGTGAGGGTACTAGTTTTGACTTCTTTTTGTTGACTGTGTACCCTAGGCATGTTAGAAGTCATTTCAGAAATGCCAGATGCTGAAGAAGTATGTCCTTGTACTCTGCTTGAATGAGACAGTCGTCCAAGTAAGAATATATTTGTATTCCTCTTTGTCTGCAGAATGCAATTACTGGTGCCAGGCACTTTGTAAAGACCCTGGGTGCAGTAGATAAGCCAAAGGGCAGTGCAGAGAATTGGTAATGCATTGAGCCAGCCTTGAATCTTTGGTATCTTCTGCATGATTGTCTGATTGGAGCATGCAGGTATGCCTCTTTTAGGTCTAAAGTCACAAGCCAAGCCTTTTTGCCCAGCATGATCAGAAGCTGCTGTAAAGCCAACATTTTGAATTTTGGAACATCCAGGAAATTGTTCAGAATAGATAGGTCCAGTATCGGCCTCCAGGCCTTGTGCTTTCTGGGTACCAAGAACAGTCTTGAGTAAAATCCTTGTCCCTGCTCTTGTTCTGGTACTTGTTGAATGGCCCCCATGTCCATGAGGGATGAGACTTGTTTTTGTGCCTCTGCCCATTGATTTTTTGGCATATCTGGCCAGCCGTTTGCCTTTGGCAGAGTATGGAAATGGAACTTGTAGCCTTGTGACACTATGTTTAGAACCCACTTGTCCTGAGTTATGTTGTGCCAATTTCGAGCAAAAAGTGCTAATTTTCCCCCTAAGGGTGCTGCCAGAAGATAACTGCTTGGTGCAGGCAGGTGGAAGTCATTGGGACTGTTTTCTGTATTTCTGTATGTTTGTAATCTATCCTCTCCAGCTTTGGAGGTAGAAGCACCCCACTGCTTGGGCCTATAAGAACCTTGCGCCTGGGATCTGCCCCTAGGGCATCTGGATCTGCCCCTTTGAGGTCTGTCTGACACAGGAAAGGACCAATTTTTTGTAGGCCAGTGTCTACTAAACCTAGGTGGCTGAACTTGTAAAAAAACTTTGACAGTTTGCATAGATTTAGCTTTGTCCTCCATTTTCTTTAACACCTCTTCTGCCTTAACACCAAACAAAGTACCATGCTGTAAAGGTGCATCTATTAATTTCACTTTAACATGATCAGGCAGATTTTGTTCCTTTAACCAAGCATGCCTCCTAATTACAGAACCCGTAACTGCGGCACTGCAGGAGGCATCCAAAGAATCAAAACCACATTGCAAAGTAAGTTTTCCAACTTGTTCTGTTGCATACAATAAATCCTGCATTTCCTTGTTTTCTGCACATTCAGAATTTAACAACATTTTCTGTTTAAGCAACAACCCCATGACATGTTGCTGATACTTAAGCATATGAAATTGACAGTTTAAGGCCCTTATAGCCAAAGTTGCAGATGTGTAAACCTTTTTTCCCCATCTATCCAGTGCCCTTGAATCTCTGTCAGAGGGGGATGGGTTTATTGCAGTGGAAGCATTAACTTCCTTTGGACCCTGTGAAATAGTTTCTGGGTCAGCAGCAGGGTTATTAAAAAGAAATTTGTGTGAGTCAGGAACCCTGTAATATCTGTCAGGCTTAACAGGAGCAGGGGGTAAGGAGAAAGTGGTCAGACAAGACTCCGAAAACACATCATCTACAATGTCCAACACAGGTGGAATGGCTAGAGGCCTGTGCTGAGGTAGTAAATGAAAATCCCTGAGCCTCTTTTTAGATTCTGAAAAATCTTGCCTCTCCCAGTGGAAATGCTCTCTCATGGTATTCAAGGTTTCACCAAAGGAAAAGTCCTCAGGAGGAGAAGCTGAATGTATAGATTTTTCAGCATCAGAATCCTCATAGGGGGGAAGAGAATATTCCTGATCAGAAGAGGAATCAGAAGAAATGTAAACCTGATCTGAAGATTCATAGTCAGTTTCTTGCCTAGGCCTCTTATCAGGAGGGGGATGGGAACCCCTGATCAAGGTAATCAAGTTTTCGGGCATTTTGAGCATCTGTTTTTTGGGCAAAGAGGCCTGTCCACGATGCTCTTGAGTTTGGTTCCTTGCTTTAGAAGGTGCTTTAGTCTTTGCTTTTGAAGCTGAAGTCATTTTAATGTAAAAATGTTTAGGTCTGAATACACCCTCAGAAGCCAGTACCTGCTCAGCGGCTCCGGACCAATCTGAGGGATTAGCGTCCGAGGCTCCAATACCTTGAGTATCCAGTGGCATGGCCAATTCCATGTGGGAGCCGGTAGTGGCCTGCGACTCTAAAGTAGCAGGTGTCAGGGGCTGCAGAAATGCCTCACTAAGAATCGGTGAACCGGCGACTGGCTCAGGAGAAGCTTCATCGTCGGTTTTGGGCCTCGTTTGTTTTTCTCTATCCTTTTCTTTGTGTTTTTTGTAAACTCCGGTAGTCAGATGGCTATCCAGTGACATTTCTGGATAATTAAACCACATCCAAAAACGTTTAAGACAAAATCATACTGACACTTAATAGTGCGTTGGTTAAATCTAGCACAAAACCGGCAACCAGTAACATTGTGATCGGGGCCTAGGCAAGGAATACAGTAAGAATGAAAATCCTTAAGAGGTATTTGCTTTCCACACGAAATACAACTATTAACTTTTTCTGACATCAGTCTGGAGCAAGAAAAAAGCTTCCCCAATGGGGTACTTAGCTTTACTGAAGACTTCGGATCTGAAACTCAAGCACGAAAATCTCAGGAGTCGGCTGACCGGCACTTGCGAACTGATTTTGCTTCTGGCACCGCACGGCAAGAAATACTGAAGAAAATGGAGCCGGCTGCTTCTTTTATACCCCTGATGACTTGACATCAGGGAAGGGGTGACAGCAGCTGATGCAGGACCCAAGACTTTAGAATTCAGGCCGGCTGAGGGCAACCTGCCAGCAGGATTACCCAAATGTAATGACTGCAACAATGAAACACGAAGAACATCCAAAAATACAGATATGGTAATTGTTATAACTATAGCAACAGATACAGATACAGATATACACAATTCTGTGAATATATATACAGTATGTATATATATATATATATATATATATATATATATATATATAAATATGGAAGGCACAACTTTTGTCAAAAGTACTTTTGTTGACATCTGTTTAGTTGACACAGTCTAATTAACAAAGCAGATGGTTGCCACCAGTCGACAAAAGTAGCTGATCAGATTATTTTTGGAGTTGGGGAATTTTCCCTTTCCCCAAAAATTATATGATCTTGCAGTTTGAATATATATGTATATAATTAGTAGCAGGTTTAGGAGACCACAACCCCCCCTTCCTCCACATGGGAGGGTGCAGGGCACAGTTGCTCCACTGCAAAAAAGCAAAGTTTTCTTTTCAATTTTCTTTTAATGTTTTTGCATGCGTTTAGATTGATGCTCAGTGCATAATTATAGCATGTTGATGTGCATAATGTATATCATTTGGTGTCAACATTATTCAAGTTGATATTATTGCCATTCAATAAAGGTAGGTAAATTGCATTAATACACACACGCACACATATGTTGTTGTGTCTTTTGGCTTTTCCCGGTTAAAGGTCGCAACAGCGGAACTCCGGTCCGCTAATGATTGGCAGTAGATTTTTACCTGCCAAGTTGCCAGCTCTGACGCACAACCTTCAATGAAAGTACGCCCATTCACACATGTCTCCACACAGAAGACGCTCTAGCTGAGAATCGAACAGGACAACGTCTTACTGTGAGGCGACAACGCTACCGCAGCGCATATATATATATATATATATATATATATATATATATATATCTATATGTGTGTGTGTGTGTGTGTGTGTGTGTGTTTGTGTGTGTGTGTGTTTGTGTGTGTGTGTGTGTGTGTGTGTGTGTGTGTGTGTGTGTGTGTGTGTGTGTAGAAAGAGACCCAAACGCACACACACATTATATCTGACTGTATATAAAGTACTTCAGTTTTGTTTACTTTGTTGATTTTTGCTGATTTGTTCAACAACATAAATGACATAAGTGACATTGTAAACAACACATTTTATATACCCCCTGATATAACAGAAGACCTCTTTGACTCTATCTGTTTAAGATATGAGAAAAGGGACACAGCCAAGACATCTTTAGGAAAATATATAAACAACAGTGCAGTTTCAATAAACCCTAGAGAGTGCAGTTTCAATAAACCCTGCAATCTGCTAAGAACATGTGCATGTCAAGGTCATTTTGTATTCATTAAGTAGCTCTACATGGTGTGAAGAGCTGCACAAACACGGTAAACACTGTGGCATCTAATTATGGCAAAAACAGCTGAACTGTATGCTAATCAACACAATCCAAATAAGTTCCATGCAGGCAGGTAGACCAGACTCCAGATGTAACTTTAAATCAAAATAAATGTATTTGTATTTAAAGTTACATCTGGAGTCCGGTCTACCTGCCTACCTGGAACTTATTTGGATTTTGTTCATCAGTCTGCTTTTTGCAGTTGTTTATCTATTTGGTTTGCATGCTAATCAACCAATCCATGATGGAGGAGTTCTTCAACAAACTATAAAGCAACCGTGCACACTCAGTGCTGGTTTTCCCTCGGAATTCCAAAACCTATTGGAATACCACCACAGAAAGGAGTCTACAAAGATGCAATGTTAGGGGCTGCTCTTGCTTTAATTCAGGTATATGTGCGACAGGCTGAAGTTTATGCTGCTGCTACTTATCATTATCTGCATGAGGTGGAAACTGAAGAGCTGCACAAACACGGTAAACACTGTGGCATCTAATTATGGCAAAAACAGCTGAACTGTATGCTAATCAACACAATCCAAATAGGCACTTTTAAAGGCCTTCTTAAATTACACCTCAATACTAACCCTCTCTGCAACTGCAAAAACTCTCCTTGAAGACCCACTTTTCCATATGGAAGTGACCCGTTGAAGCCTTTAATGCATACACTATACTCTCACCTGAAATGTACTTTTTGTATATATTGTAAATAATGGTACTACTCCTGAGTATCTTATTGTTCTACATAATTGTTTTTTGTACTTCATTGTTTCTCTTATCTTGTATGCCAGTTTTATTGTTATCGAAAGCATGTATGTACACTGTTATTTCTTTGGAGCTTTTCTCCCCAGGACTCCACTAAAAAAGGACACATGATGTCCAGTTGGACTTATCCTGGTAAAATAAATGCTAAATAAATAAATAAAATAAATAAACATGTCTGTGCATCCATGATGTCCCTAAACATACAATGAGTGGCACTGAAAGTCCCATCTGGATCAGGTAGAGGATGGACAGGTATGGAGGGGTGTACCCTGAGGTGTTTTACCTTCTTCACAATGCCATCATAGAATATGGTGTCAAAGACTTTGGCCAGGTCTAGATATGCTGTGTAGAAGGAATGCCCATTATCCACTGCCTCTGTAACTTTGCTGAAGAAATGAATTAAATTAAGTAGAAATGACCCACACAAGTGGTTGCTGGTCCAGGGAGTTACAAATTAAGCTAGCTGGGTTGATGGGTCTATGGTAGTGTCCCCCATTGTGAAGAGACATTACAAAAGCTAGTTTCTATATCTCAGAGACACACCCTGTGGCTAGGCTTAAATTAAACTTGGATCACCAAGGGGGTTTATATTCAAACTTTCCATTGTATTTTGTTGTAGTGGAGAACCATTAAATATCTCTCTCTCTCTCTCTCTCTCTCTCTCTATATATATATATATATATATATATATATATATATATATATATATATATATATATATATATATATATATATATATATATATAGATAGATTCACTTTATAGTCTCAAAATACTGAAATATCGAATTTCAGTACCTCGAGACTATAAAGCCATCAAATCAAAATACCAAAATCCCAAAACCACAAAAATCAGAACTGCAACATGTAAACAGACCCTACACCACACAAACACACATACATCTTCCACCCCACACTACAACAAACAAAACACGCACAAAGAAAACAACACAAATACACACACCTACCCTACAGATAAGTAGGGGGGCAAGCCCCCCTGCACCCCACACCCCTACTACTTATATATACTAAATCCAAGGTCACACTAAAAAATGACACAGACACGAAACCCACCACTACACAATTTACATTCCCCTCACACAAACACACATCACATACTAACAAACAACATTATTCTCAACAATTATACACTCACACTCATACCTCCATACCTTATACACCTACAACATCCCACAGCACTAACATACAATAAAATCCCTACCCAAAACCCTTAAAATATAAACACTTACCTGAATCTCCAGCTATCCAATAACACAGTGCACCACCATAACCACTAATTAGACATTTCTGGATTCAGTTATGTGGTCTTTCGCAGAACTCGCTTTCGCTATTATAGTCTTGAGATACTGAAATTCGATATTTCAGTATTTTGAGATTATAAAGTGAATATATATATATATATATATATATATATATATATATATATATATATATATATATATATATATTATAGTGCTGCAGGTGAGAGTAGAACTCATTTGCATAAGTGGCAAATGAAACTGCACTGCATATGGGCTGCTAAGATTGCAATTAGGTTAGGGAAGGCTAGAGCAGAGTAGGGTAGGTAGGCCATGGCATAGCTTCTTGGTCCCTGAAATCCAGTTATTTGTAAATGAAGTGCCTCAGCATATTATTGTTAGGTATGTGTATGGTAATCACATGTGCATGTTCTTTTACAGAAGCCAGGATTAGTCTTAGGAAGGAACAAATTTAGTTTTTAACTGGATAAAAATTAGTCCATGCCTTCAGTCTTTTCAGGAAATCCAGTGAACCTAACATTATTTCTTCTGGCAGATTTCTCAAAATCTTCCATTTTTTTTTTGTGTTCAAGTTGTTATGAGTAGAGCTCCAGCTCTTGTAGTTACCTGGTATGTCTTGCTTTGATGACGAGATGTTTGGTCAAGTCAGTTTGTTGAAGAATTGGTGGTGATTTTATGGAAATCAGCTGACCATCATGGTTAACTATCATGGAATTTATTTGCTAGATATCACCTGTTGTGGAATACATTATTTCAGAGATTATCCCAAGAGATGATCTGATTGCTTTCATTTCCTTAATGAATTATGGTCTGACTGCATCTATGTTTAAGGAGTCCTGCCACAGTGAATAGTTAAGTCAGGAAATTATACTAAATGTGAAAGCTGTTAATATTTGCATTGCATACAGTATTTTGTCACGAGCTCGTATTTACAGATTCAGCTCAAATGTATATGAGATTCTTATCTATTTAAGTGCATTCTTCTCAGCAAACACTAACTACAACTTTTCCATGATGGAGAAAAATTTCAGTTAGCTTGCGTCCCTCCATGTACATGCCTGTGCACAATCCTCTACTACTGGTCTTTTTTATATTGTAATGGCAGAAAAGTTTGCTTTGACTTTTCTGTATCAAAGATACCACATAAGTAAACTTTAACAATCTGCACTGATTTTTCAGCATCCTCAGAATCACGTGTCTGCAAAAGGCAATCACATTCCATCATTCCAAGAAATGCAGAGTACCAGTTTGCAGCATAAACAAAAGAAGATGCAGAATCCAAAGAACTGTTTGAGTAACTGCTATTTCTATGCTTAAATCCAAATCTATTGAAGAAGGCATACACTTCTCTATAGTCTTGCAGGCTAAGATAATTCCCTCATCAGGTTCCTTCTCATTCACCATTTCAACTGAAGTAACACCTGCTAACTGCTAAGAATACAGAAGACACACTACGTGTACTTCTGAACTGTCTGTATTACCTTCTGCAACTTTCTAATTATCATTTCACTTCCTTACTCCTCCATCCTTGGTTTCACCCTTTCACTCATTTTTCCATACTTACCATCTTCCCCTGATTTTACAGAACATCCCTGATTTTGCCTCATATTTTTACCTTGTCCCTCATAAAATTTTAGATTTTTTGGGAATTCACTGAGGATCACACTCAGTCAATAATGTCAGACATTAGATTGTCACAATTTTCATTGCTCATAAAAAAATTAATTTTCTGTAAGTGAATTAAAGAAATGTTTCAAAACTGGACCTAATTTTCAGCATTATCTCTTATACTTGAGCAAATAAGTTTAGAGCTATGCTTTCCAGACTCGAAAAGAGTAAGGAGATTGAATTGGCATCATGGCTCCATCTTTTCTAGTTATAACATCACTGTGAGTAGTCCCCTGAAAAAGGTCATTCCTAGTGAGATTAACCTAGTCACCAAAATTATATAAATATGTGCATGCTTTGTGAAATTCAGCTCCCTGATGTGTTTGCACTTGTACTATTTTAAAGAAAGTAGTGAAGACACACATTACACAGGTAAACAGACAAGGCGGAAACTGTGAGGACTGAATAACTTTAAATGAACACTAATTTTAGTAGCTGTTTGGTTTGAAATTAATTGAAGAAGCTTCTTCAGTAAGCTGTAAACTTGTTCTGAGACAAAGTCAACAGACCTAGCAAAGACTAGTGACCTTTGGTCACTCCACAATGCCCCCCCCCTTCACTATCCCCATTACAATCTCCCTAAGCCATATGCTGTCTGTCAGTGCAGCATCTGGTCTTGTTGCTGTGTGTACTGGAACTTTATAATATGTCTTTGTGAAATGAAGCAGGTTGATTCGGAAGAAATATTATGCCTTTTGTCAGTAATAGCACCAAACAGACACTTGAAATAAGTACATTAAGGAATGATCCCTCTGATTTCTTGCCATTATAATAACATTTTTTTAGAGAGATGTAATGCCTTTGGCATCCAATGTCTTCTGCTTGTACTTTCATTCTGAAAGATCGTTTAATGAAAATTGATAGCAGCTCAAATCAGTGCAGCATTTTTGACAAATGTGCACTGATCTATTTCACTGTGATGCCACAACAAAATGGGGATCTGTAATTTTCAAACCCCTCACCTCTGTGGAGCATTACTAATATGCTTTTATCTTGTACTCTGCATTATTTAATTTTCAGAGCTTTACAAAGAATGAAGAGAAGCCTGACACATTCTGCAAAAAAAAGTCTCAGCATTGTTAATTTCAGTAATTTTCCCCTCAATTTTAGATCATACAGATAAGAATACAATGCAGACCAACTGACTGTATACCCCCAAAAGAGACAGCTCTTATTTGCACCCAACAACTGGAAATTAAAGCACTTCATCTTTCACTGTAGCTAGATGTGACTTACTGCTTCCAAGAAAAATTACACGTATGAGAACGTTTTTCAGCTGAGAGACTAATATTGAAACTAAATGCTGGCAATCATAGGGAACTGACAAAAATTTATTAATGTGTATTATATAAGCAACTTGATTCAAAAAGCAAATCAACTACTGAAACCAAATAAAATATTGTGTAAAATAATATACCTTCTTTCAGTTTGAGAAAGTTATTCATGTTTCACTGAACACTAACGTAAAAAAAAGAAAAAAAAAATATATATATATATATATATATATATATATATATATATATATGTATATATAGTCATTCGAAATGTCAAAACAGTACATGACTAAAACACACAAATTACATTGATTAGAGTGATTGCTTTTAGAATAATCCTACAGCACAATGAAAAAAAATCCACATCTAATTTGCAAATCTTTCTACATATTTGTTACATGAGTCAGAAAGGTTACAGTTCTGCATGTGGTTCTAACTAATCTATGTCCTGGACTCACCTAAATACCATGTTCAACCACAGCCTCACCTCAGGCTATGTGCCCATGGAGTGGCGCATGGCAATGGTTGTCCCGCTTCATAAGGGAGGAGACACCACCGACCCCAGGAACTATTGCCCCATCAGCCTGATGAGCCTCGTCTACAAGACCATGGAGTGCATCATCATGGAACTATAAACAACAACATTGGGAACCTACAAACTCTAGACCCTACCCAGTTTGGTTTCGTAAAGGGCAGGTCTTGTCTCCTAAACCTGGTTGACTTTTTTGAGACAGTCACCAAAGCAATCAATGAGGGAAAGGTGGCCCACACGGCATACCTTGACCTTGCAAAAGCCTTTGATAATATTCCCCACTCGAGAATTATAGACAAACTCACTAACCTAAATATAAACCCCCACGTTACAACATGGGTTACTAACTGGCTCACAGACAGAACCCATTCAGTGAAAATAGGAAATGCTAGTTTCAACTCCAAACCTGTGACAAGTGAAGTACCCCAGGGCTCAGTCTTGGGATCTCTCCTGTTCGGTATTTACTTCTCCGAGGTACAAGCAAACACAGAGGGACTATGGCTAACAAAGTTTGTAGACGACTGCAAACTGGGTGCCACAACTGAGACTCTTACTGACGTAGATATCCTTCAAAAGGGTCTGACTGAAACAGATACATGGTGCCAAAATCATGGCCTCAAGCTGAATGCCAAAAAATGCATTGTCATCCCTTTCGGGAAAAAACAAGTACCCACGAATTACCACATAAGTGGCAGCTCACTTAACACAGAAAGTGTGATAAAAGACCTAGGGACCCAGCTGGATAGTAACCTCGCCTTTGATAACCACATCGCTAAAGTGGTTAGAAAATCCTTCTACATGGCCCACCTTATCACAAAGGGGTTTGCATCTAGAAAAATGGAAGTTATTGTCCCGCTCTACTCATCACTCATTAGACCCATTATTGAGTACAATGCCCCATGCAGGATGTACCTTATGAGACACCTGCAACAACTGAAGAGGCCTCAAAAATACCTCACCAAGAGGATAACGGGCCTAAAACAGATGCCCTATTCCACCAGGCTAAAAAAAATTCCACTGTACTCGGTTGCATACCAGCTGCTCAGAGGTGATCTCTGCCTGACATACAAGGCTATGTCAAACCCCGAATTGCTGGAAATGCTCCACCTAAGGAAAACCCAATCTACCCAAACTACGCGCTGCAGGGACCTTAACCTGACCTCAACAATAAACAGATGATTACCATTAGAACATGTGATTTAATGATTATTAGTATAAAGATAGGCGTGTTTGTATCTTGTTTCATACACTTGAAGAAGCCTTGGTGGTGAAAGCGCTTGTGTTTTTACAATAAAGTTACTTCAAGAGCCTGGAGTCTTACCTTGGTATTGTTTTTTTGCTGGAATAAACAGGACTTGTTGAAGGGACAAATTTGTGTCCCAGAGACTCCCCTTGCTCTGGAATAAGGTCCCCACATTTGTGAGGCAGAGCTCCTCATTAGCGCTCTTCAAGAAGAATCTTGATGAGTGGATGGGGAACAGGAAATTCACCCTGGGAATCACTTATGTGGCCCTGCTTGACAGAGGTGCAGTTAACTAAACCATGTGGGAGGCGCAAGCTGAAACATTTTGGCTAGGC
>NC_056744.1:1698563728-1698588728 GCF_019279795.1 Protopterus annectens | reverse complement strand
TAGTGAGTCTGTCATGCCAAAGGTATAACATGTAAAATCATATATTATCAAAGTATTTTACAGTTTGAATATAGCACTGTATAGGAATTGCTTCATGCTTTTTTAATTGTTATATAACAAAAAATTACAAGGTCAAATTCTGCAGTATAATATTCCTTGTAGAATGTCACATTTATTTTTAACTGAGTATAACAAATCATTATGACAGCTAAATAAATTAATCAGTTCTTGCTAAAATGTCAGTGTTTTTCTCATGGAGGTTTCTGCTTAATTATTCATTATTATGTAATTAACTGTAATATCATTGGATCTAGCGCACTATATAAAGGTAAGTAGGTGACAGTACACTGCTCTTCTGTTTGGCAAATGCACTTCCAATTAGCCATCACACTGAAAGGTGCACATATGAATGTTTTTCTTTCCTGTTGTAGGCCAGGTAAGGAATCATTAAATATGATCATTCACAGCTTGTAATTAACAATGCTTTTTTTCTCTGTATTTTTTACCACAGAATTATTTGTCAAAACCTACCTGTGTCTTGTGTATTCAGCTGTGTATGTCTTGTTACGTGTTTTTGATTACGAGGTAAAAAGGGCTTGGTGAAGGTATTCAAAATATGATCTTCAAGTCAAGATATTTGATACATGGTAAAATGCCCCAAATGTTGTTCCTAACAACACATGCTGTTAAATGTTTTTCGGTTATTTTTTTTAATTAAATCTGATTAGATACTACAATCTTTATGTATTCATCTGTGTGTCATACTTTTATACAATAGGTTCATTTTTCAAAAAACCAAGACCTGAAGAATGCATTATGATTTTTTTATTTTACAAGCCAGGCTGCAAACCTCACTCACAAGATGGTATGAAGAGTTCTTAATGAAGCGCAGTTAGTTTTTCACTAGTACAGTAGGTAATTCAGTTATTTTATTAGCTATAAAATTATTGAAAATAGTGCCTTAGTTAGCATAGCATTTTCTAACTAACAGGGCTAGCTTTTTAAACTATAACATGTATGATAAAAGTAAGGCATATGCGATGCTTTCTTTGTATTACAAAAATATGTTGTTACACTTAATTCTTTTGAAATGCATGTTGCTTCCTCAAGACTATGTAATTCATGCATACGAGAAAAGAAACAGTTTGAACAGTTCTGTCCACAAACTAACAAGAACAGTGGATTGGTCCTTTTCTATAATATACACTAAAACTTGAGTTATGATTATCATTTTAATGTGCTTACAAACTCCTTCTCTCTAATTATTGTTATGACAGTGAATCAGACATAAGCTTATTGACCTGTTCTAGAAATAGACACTGCATTACACAAATGACAAGTATTTTTTCCCCATCTCTCTCTCTCTTTCTCTCTGTCATAACAATAATTTACAACCACTAATCTCTCTCTCTTTTGGTCAACAGTGATTTAATTGGGGATTGTTTGTGGTGATGAATCCTTTTACCATTGTTGCATACAGATATCCATGTACACATAGAGGAGTAGTAGAACATTATGTACTTATTGGCTAAGCACTCTACTAATTAGTAAGAGCACACTGCATAGAATCGTCAGTATTTTGTTCTAAGTATTTACTGTGAAAATATGACAACAGCACCTAAAGTACAACAAGGTAGATTTATGTGTGCAAGAGCCACATAGAGTGGAAAAGCAGCAATGATTAACAAAGGCTGTCAGACAACGACAAAGTGGGTACCAGCAGAGAATATATCTTTACAAATGAAAATGATAGACTAGGGTGTCCAAATGAAATAAATATGGATTGAAAGAGCTTAAAGCCATTGTACATATTGAAACCAACTTTAGCAATGACATACTAATAACATTTCGGTCCATGCAATCTAATGAGGTGGAATATTAGAAGTCCTGCACAAAACTGTAACATACTTTTATCAATGGTCTTTTAATTTCAAATTCAGGATAATTTTCATGACTTAAAATTAAGAACAGTGCAATAAAATCTATGTCAAACAAGATGCACATAGAATGCAAGTAATGTAGAAAAGCTCAACTAACTTGAACATGTTTGCACAGACAGAAATGTTGACAGCCTAACATTACATGAGGGTGCAGAAATGTAACTGGTACTTATATAAAAAGGTTTAATTTAAAATTCATGTCAACTGACATGTTTAAAACTAGGTGTAATACATTAGCATAATTATCAAACAAGACACATAAAACAAAAGTACAAAGACAAAATAAAGAAACGTTCCAAGGAGTCACAAACTTCAAAAAACCAAGCCAATAATCCAGAATTTTGCTAACAGTTACTTACATAAGGATAGTTTACATCCGGTACATATGAAAAGAGGTGTGGTTAAAGGTCAGATAATTAGACTTAGTAGATTGACATCTGATGAAAGGACATTTCAGGAAGAATTGATTCTTCTACGAAGTTTATTTTTGAATAGAGGTTATGCAAAAAGTTTTTTAGAAAAAATAGAAAGTGAGGTGATACCTCTCAGGAAAGGAGTAGCGAAACCTATTTTGTATTCTGAAGAAATACTAGTAGGGGAACCATTGATTTGTGTGAATGACATGACAAAGGAAAACCAGGTTAAGGATTTTTTAACAGCTTTTCCATTACCAATAGTGAACGAAATGTGGAACATCAAATCTATTATTGAGAATAACTGGAAAGTTATTTTAGGAAATAGGGACTTGGCTTTAGTTATTGGACATAAACCCAAGTTCACTTACAAAAAAACATTAGACTTAAAGCAGCTTTTAGAGCAAGGTAAAAGCGATAACAGGAATTTAGAAAGAAGTTGCACAAACAAGAAGGGTACCTTTAGTTGTACCAATTGTAAACAATGCAGATACATGACCAACACTTCCTTTGTAACAGTGGAACATCTTAATCACACATTTTGGGCAAAGGAATATTATAACTGCAATAGTGAGCTAGTAGTTTACTTGGCCACCTGTGTGACCTGTAAAAATTACTACATTGGTAAAACTAAGAGGATTTTCAAGCGTAGAATATACGAACACATTTTAGCCATGAGAAAGAAAGACAAAAACAATGCATTAGCTAGACACGCCAGCACATGCAAGGATTTTAAGAAGTTTGAATTTTTCATTTTAGATAGGGTTAAGAAAGAATTACTTTCAGGGGATTTAAACAACATTTTAGAATGTAAGGAAGCCTTGTGGCAATTGGTGTTTGGAGCTGATCAAACACCAGGGCTGAACGAAATGATCAATCTAAAATGTTTTTTAATGTACAGATAAAATTACTTATAACATACACATGTAGATATTATGTATTACTAATTTTTACAAAAACCAAAAGAAAAATGTTTTAGAATGAGATTTATTCATTCATTATTATTATTATTACTGTTTAAGAAAAAAATGACATCATTTCCTGTGGAAATAGTATTTAAACAACAGTTTTTTACAGTCATTATTTCTGAAGAAGTTCACGTTGAATAAAAAGTGGATGAAAGCGCTCAAACAATATCCTTGTAGAGTGAGAGTCTTTTTTGTGGAGCTATTCTGGATTATTGGCTTGGTTTTTTGAAGTTTGTGACTCCATAAAACAAAAGTAATTACTATAATTTAAGGTTCATGGCGATCATTTAAAGCAAGGAATTTGATCTGAGATAAGTATGATAAGATTGTGGGAATATGAGAAAAAGATTGATTTTTTTTGAGAAAACTCCATAATATATGAAATTTTGGATAATCTTAAAGCCACTGCAGATGTGAATTTCAAAGAGCAAAGCTTATGTAAAGAAATGCCCAATCCAGGGGACTCAAAATACATGATTGTAATGACAAGCAGCCCCAGAAAAAGAGTACAGTCTGGGCAGTTGGGATATGTTACAAGCACCTTTTTCTGAGGTAAAGGTACATAAATCAGATAAGGTTAATGAGCAATACATAAGTACCATTTAGATGATGTGTGATCTAATATAATCTAATGTTGACTGTGAAAGACCAGCAGAATGTAGCAATAATTAAGTTTTTGACTATGTAGTTAGGATGCAAAATTTTAGATGTATTGCAAATAAATGAGTCCTGTATTGTGAAGCTCCCCATATAAGCAACTGTAGTAGGCCACCTGAAAAAAAAGGATTGCATGATCACACCTAAGTGTTTAGAAAGTAGGAGGTATTTCATTCAGGTTATAAGGTAGTTAGTAAGTTAACCATATCTGATACCTGGTCCTCAAATGTAAGCTTATCCTTAGAAATAGTAATGGGTACAGTAGGAAATGGATGATACAATATTTTTTTTGTCTGTAATCACAACTGTCTCTTTTCAGTGTTGACCCAGGATCACTACCAGGTTTAGTGAATTGATCAGAGTTGCAAAGTAGGCAAATGATGGGAAAAGAACTTCAGACAATGGGATAAAGCCCATAGGTTCATAGGTTGGTACTAGGCTATTGGCCCTAGGGCCTATATAAGCCTAGCCAAATGATACCCTGGCTTTTGCCACCCAAGAAAATTATTTTCCTTTGCCCCTGTCAAACAGAGCCACAGAAGTGATCCCCACAGTGAATTACCTATCTCCCATCCAGTCATCAAGATTTTTCTTGAGTGCTAATGAGGAGCTTTGTTTGATTGAGATAGGTAGTTTGTTACAGAGTATGGGAGGTCTCTGGGACAGGACTCTATCCCTCCAGCAGTTTATTGTGGTGACAAGGTTTCGGTCCCTAGAGCGTGTAGCTTGGAGGGATTGGGATTTCTTTAAGTGGAGCATGTCCAACAGCTCTGGGTTTGACATAGCTTTGTATGTTAGGCAGAGATTGCCTCTGAGTAGGCGATATGCGACAGAGTAAAGCTGGAGTTTTTTGAGACGGTCTGCGTAGGGCATCTGTTTGAGGCCAGTAGTCCTCTTTGTGAGGTATTTCTGTGGTCTTTCCAGCTTTTGTAGATGTCTTGTGAGGTACATACTAAAAGGGGCGTTGTACTCTATAATGGGTCTAATGAGTGATGAGTAGAGGGGAACAATGACCTCTTTTTTCCTGGATGAGAAACCTTTTGTGATGAGGTGTGCCACATAGAAGGATTTCCTGACTACTGTGGCAATGTGATTATCAAAGGAGAGACTACTGTCCACCTGTGTCCCAAGGTCTCTTACATGGTGTTAAGTAGACTACTACCTATGTGGTAGTTCATGGGTACAGAGTTTTTACCAAAAGAGATTACAATGCACTTTTTGGCATTGAGCATGAGGCCATGGCTTTGACACCAGGCATCTGTTTCAGTGAGGCCTTTTTGTAGGATGTCCACATCGTTAGGAGTTTTGATTATGGCTCCTAGTTTGCAGTCATCTGCGAACTTTGTTAGCCAAAGACCTTCTATGTTAGCCTGTACTTCAGAGAAGTAGATACCAAACAGAAGAGGACGTAGGACTGAACCCTGTGGTACTCCACTTGTCACTGCTCTGAAGTTGGATTTAGAGTCTGCTACTTTCACAGTCTGGGTTCTGTCAGTGAGCCAGTTGGTAACCCATCTTGTGACATAGGGATTTATACCTAGTTTAGTGAGTTTATCTATAATTCCAGAGTGGGGGATGGTGTCGAAAGCCTTGGCGAGATCTAGATAGGCTGTGTGAACCACCTTACCCTCATCTACGGCTTTGGTGACAGCTTCAAAAAAGTCTATCAGGTTTAGGAGACATGATCTGCCTTTTACAAACCCGAACTGGGTAGGGTCCAGAGTTTGGAGATTACCAATGTCATGATGATATGTTCCATAGCCTTGCAGACCAGGCTTGTCAGGCTAATGGGGCAGTAGTTCCTGGGATCTGTGGTGGCTCCCCCTTTGTGGAGTGGGATAACCGCTGTTGTGCGCCATTCAGTGGGCACAAAGCCAGAGGTGAGGCTATGATTGAATATGGTACTTAGGTGGGGTGCCAGTTCGTTCTGTAGTTCATGTAGAACGCAACCTGGGATGTTGTCAGGTCCCATGGGTGCTGTGTTCTTGGCTTTGGAGAGTGTGTTTTTTACCTGTGCATCCGTGATTAGAGGAACTTTGCATTCTCCCGGTATAGAGATGGGCTCTTTAGGGGATGAGAGAGGGGTAAAGTTAGCACTGAACCTATCTGCCAGGATGTTGGCAATATCAGTTGGTTCTGTATATTTAGTGCCATTGTGCTGTAACTCAGAGCAGATCTGAGTGTTGCCATTGAGATTCTTAACATAGCTATAGAATGCTTTGTGGTTGTCTTTAGAATCAGTGGCAATTTTGCTTTCATAACTAGCCTTGGAGGATTTTATGAGGGATCTCAGCGTCTTACTGAGGCTGACCACAGAGTTGCTCCAATCATGGGATTTTACTCTTTTTTTGCAACAGTTTATTTCTTTTGTTGTAGAGTTTGTTTATGGCAGGGGACCACCAGATTGGCTTCCTTTTTTTGGTGGATAGCATCTTGGTTCTGTTAGGGATTGCATGATCCGTGCACTCGTGTAAGTGCTTATAAAGTGAAATTGTATAGGATTCAGCAGTTGTACCTCTATTGTCCATCAGCATGGGTGTTGTGAAGTTTGCCACTTCTATCTTAAGAAGCATGAAGTTGGCTTTGGAGAAATTTTTTACAGTGGTTTCCCTAATGCTAGGTGGGGGGAGTGGATGTCTAGAGTGATTTGCTTGTGGTCGGATCTGATCAATGAGGAATACCGATTGCTCATGTTGGTAATGACCAGGTCTAGTATATTGCTACCCCTGGTGGGGGTGTGGATAAGTTGATCCAAGGCATTAGAATTTATGAATTCCAGAAAACGTTGAGCACAAGAGTTTTACATGAGTAGTTTTCCCAGTTAACGGTGGGGTAGTTGAAATCACCCACTATTAGGGTGTTATTTTCCAGTGTATCAAGAAATGAGGAGTGGGAATCCTGGGGCATGGTGGAGGATCTGTAGCAAGCTACAATTTGGATTGCGATCTTGCCCAGAGTTAGTTGCACTTGGATAATCTCGGATGCATTATGCTGAGCAACTAGCCTGGAGCTTTGGATATCCTTAATGAATATGAACCTGCCTCTGCCTTTAGTGCTTCGGTCCAGGTCAGGTGGCCAAAAGGTGTACTATGAATTATAGCCTGGTAATGTAGGGGTGCTCTCTGGAGCCGTGAACCAGGTCTCTGTCACTGCACAGATGTCGATGTTCTCCATTTTAAGGAGTGCCTCGAGTGAGTGCATTTTGAGGTTTAGACTTCTAGCATTAAGTAGCATTACCCTCAGATTTTGCTTGCTTGTACCTGTTACGGTGATAAATTTGTCATTTGAATCTTGCCTAAAAAAGGCACTATAGGGGTGACAAGAGCCTTAACCAGTATCACATGATATTATTGTTGGGAACCAAACTGGCTTTTGCCACAAAAGTTATGTTCAAGAATGTTTGACCTGAAGCTTGACTTTGTAGCGTATATGGGTAAAGCCCTTACTAGAAAACAGATGACTTGAATTCATCTATCACTGAGATAGCTGGGCAGAGGACAGTCAGAGAGAGAGAGAGAGCAAGAGAGAGAAACTAGTGCTGGCTCAGCTATCCCAGGGAGAGGGGATGATTGTCTTGTTCTCTGTTTTTTCCACATCTAAACTGAGATTTGCAAGCCACGCATTTACAGCATTAACCGCATTTATAACTATTACACAGATTCCACAGTCTCAGACAGCCACTTAAGTACTATGGAATGCATTCTGTCTGCCCTCTCTGAAGCTAAGGATATCTCATGCATGGGCCCTGAAAATATACCAGATCACCTTATTATCAGTGCCAAATATATGTTTTCTGAATATCTACTTTACCTTGTTAAGTTAGGCCTCTCTAAAGGTTGCATTCCTGAAGCCTGGAAAAAATTATTGTAATGTAATTGCACAAGGGTTGCCCAGCCACATATCCTGATAATTATATGCCTATTGGGCTCACTATTTGTAAAGCTATGGGGTTTTAATATCACAGACCTCATTAATCAAGACATTGAAAGTCTCTTAAATGGATGTTCAGGAATTCATCTTTGTCAAAGGAAAGTCCTGCCTCTTTAACTTCATTAATTTCTTTAAACAAGAAACCAATGCAGTTGGTAGCAGTTATGCAGTACATACAGTATATCTAGACCTGGCCAAGGCATTTGACACTGTTTCCATGCAGGCATTATTGACAAAAATGGAAATCTGAATATAGATCCTTATGTTGTAAAGTGGATAGCCAACTGGTTTTTGAGAAAACCCATGTGGTTAGAGTCAAAAGTGCCACTTCTGAAAGTAAAGAGGATACCAGTGGTGCAACCATGAGGCTCAGCATTTGGACCTCTTTTATTTTGCATTTATTTTTCAGACCTCCATGCCAAAAGTCTAGGCCTATGATTATCTAGGTTTGCAGATGACTATAAACTGTGTGTTGTTATTTGATCTTCTACTCACTGACAGTTGCTCCAACATTAGTTAGACAATGTTAACAACTGATGCAAGAATATTTGACAAAATATAGCATAGGTCACTTTGTAAACAGAACAAAACAAAATATTTTCACATACAATATAGGTGACACATTCCTCAAATCAGATATAGTTTTAAGGGCTGTAGGCATTTCTTGCTGACAATCCCTATCTGTCTGACCATAGCATCTCAGTAGTAGGACAGAAAACCTAATATCTGTCTCACCTAATTTCTAAAAGCATCTCAAGAAAATGAAGCAGGTCCCCTTTACTTGTATTTAATCAGACCCATTGTTGAATATAATGAGTTTGATTTGACCAATTATTAAATATAATACATCCTTTAGTATGCATAGTATTTCTCTAAACATATCACTCAAATTGAGTGATGTCAGAGATTCTTAATGGAAAAGATCAGTGGCCTCAAAATTCTTAATTATCTATGCGCCTCCTTATCCTACAGGTCATGAAACCACCCATTTCTAATTCACTCATGGAGACCCCAGCACAGAAGTGAGAGAGTACCATTGGGAGACATTGTTCAGGTAATCGTGGACATTGTGTATCCCTCATACACACTGAAAGATGCAAGTAATGGAGGCATTTCTAGTTTATTACCCTGACCCCATCTTTGGTGGCTGAAATGGGCATCCATGTCACAGATGTGGCGTATCATATCCTTCCTGTGTTTGTCAGAGTTACCAACCACCTCTAATGAGGATCCACTTCCAGTTCTTCATAATACACTTCTAATGCTTTGTAATGAGGGTTTCATTGACAGAACTCATAGGTTCACTGATTCATAGATAATTTCTTGGCAATCTGTAGAGCATTGCAAGCTAACTAAAAACTCCAGTTCAAAATGTCCTTATGTTGTAAAGCTATCCACTTTACAACATAAGGATTTATGTTCAGATTTACATGTCCATACAGATTATTATGAAAATAATAACACAGAATATGAAATTGAGAAAACTGAAATTGCACAGGTAGGGATGTAAAGCCACCATCCACTGTATGATGCTTAGGAGCTTTGAAATCGCTCAAATGAAGATACTGTGTTACCTATTTTTAGACATACATGGCAATTTACCATATAATAATGACAGCTATCAACATTCTCTATGTTAGCTCAGCATAGATTTGAACTCATGTCTGCCTAACGTACAGTCTGACATTAGTATTAGCTATTTTCATCATAGAACAAATAATACACAAATTGTCAAATAGCATATATTTGAAGGCATTTTGTGTGTGTGTGTGTGTGTGTGTGTGTGTGTGTGTGTGTGTGTGTGTGTGTGTGTGTGTGTGTGTGCACGTGTGTGCATTTGTTTGCGTGTTTGTGTGAATATAGATATGGTTAAAAGTGAGCACACCTGTCTGTCAGGAGAGGAAAAAATACCCACTGTGAAAGTGTCATACTTCAGTAGAACATCTCACAACACATCTGTTCACTAAAAGACCATTGCATATCAACAGGTAGTTTACACACTGCTGCAGTGTAGTCCAGTTTGGGTTTGTGCACCTCTCTTCTTAAATCACATTCTCCTGACTTGTCTACTACCTACTGATGCCATAAAAGTTTTTTGACAGCAGTTGTCAGATGTCAGACATTTGAAGGGAGTGTGACAACAATGTGGAAGAATGGCAAATGAGCACTGTGAAGCAGAGTCAACTAATGGTAAGATCACAAAGTCCAACATATCCTATTGATGATTTAATTACAGCAGTTGTACAGTGAAGCATGGAAGTTATTACAGTGGCAATAATAAATGTGTACTCATCCCTATATCACTTTTGCAAGTTCATTTGTGTGATTGTCCATGACATTTTCTTCAGATGTTTTGACAAAGGTCAAAGACTAATATTTAACATTCCTCAACTTTGAATAATGATGCTGCTGTCTGCTATCCATCATGCAGTGACATAAACAAAAGGGTAAGAATAAACTTGCCTTGTTTAAAAGGAAGACAGCACTTATTGGATCAAAGCCTTTCTCTATGAAGTGTGACAACCAAATTGAAATATTCACATTGGACCTGCTCAGTAAGCCATTCTTGTATGACAGGAATTGATTTTACATAATGTTACAAAATAGATCTTACTGTATTTGAACCCTTGCCTGCCTATCTCACAGCTTCCTAACTTATGTGCTAGTGACAGATGCCACAGAAGAACTAGTGCAACACTGGAAAGAATGCACATCTGAAGGATAAAAGTGTGTGTGTGTGTGTGTGTGTGTGTGTGTGTGTGTGTGTGTGTGTGTGTGTGTGTGTGTGTGTGTGTGTGTGTGTGTGTGTGTATGTGTGTGTATGAATATGGACTTTTTTAAAAGGAAGTAGGGGACTTAGGGGCTCAAAGCCCTCTCCCTATGAAAGTGCAACAACTTGAAATTCTCACATTGCACCTGTTCAGCAAGCCATTCTTAGATGTCACCAACTGCTGTTTGCATACTATTACAGTGTATATATTGCTGTATACAACCCCTTGCCTGCCTAACTCAAAGTTTCTCAACTTATACACTAATGAACAGTGCTGCCGAAGACTTTAAAAGTGTCATAGCAAAGTAGAGTTTGTGTCAACACATCTGATATAATGCACAACACATAGGATTTTCACTCCTGCATACTTAGGTCACATTTTCTTGACTGGTGTACTACCTGCTGATGTCACAGTACAAGTTGTACCACAGTTGTCAGTCAGAATGCACACATTTGAAGGGTGTGTGACATTGTGGAAAACTGACAGATGTGCATTATGAAATGAACACCTGTAATGGGTGTATCCTAGACCTCAGCATACCTTACTAAAAATTTGAACATCACATCAGGAGTACATTGAACCATAGAAGTTGTTCCAGTTATGATATCACCTGACTATGACTTTATATGTCCGTCTTATTTTTTTTTTGCACAGCAAGGCTAAGCACATTCATGTGATCATCAGCATAGCTATTTGGCCGAAGGCAAATTATCATCACTTTTTGCCATTGGACATGAGATGACAAATTGCTATTACTTACGCATGGATAGCAATGCTGCTAGCAACCAAACCTTGTGCTATTGTAAATACTTAAAAAATAATATGTTGTACTATTCAAACTGTCATGTCCATGTGGATGAAGTGATAAATGTGTTACTGTATATGAAATGTGGAAGGGAATGAAATATTTACCTATCTACATATGTGTGTGTGTAAAAGTGATGCAAAGATCACATTACTAAACTGAAAATTGTGATAGGGTAAGTGATATGCTCCACACAGATGCTGTGTCAAGTGAACACAAAATAAACTTGTAATGTCATATATCTGACAAGCCACAAGTGAAGAAAGTATTCAAAAGGGAAGGCAAATAAGTGATGACATACAGACTTTGAAGAATGGTGATGTGTAAGATGGGCATATGTAACACACTGAAGTGCAGCTCGGGTGTCCCTGCTTGGTATCCTTCATACCACTACAGTATCCAGTGTTGTCAGTGTATGTATTTATTAGTTACAGATGTGTATAACATTTGTACACATATCAATTAATAATTAGAAATGATGCAAATATTGCAGTTATTGATGTCAATCTGCAAATATGGTTTATATGTTCAATGACACTGTTTCACAATGAGGAGGTAAATATGACAAAATCCCACATTCATTGATATACTGCACTGAGTGTAGTGCAAGGATATCCATATATCAGGTATATATTCAAGCATGTAAGCTTACATGAATTACAGAGGCAGCTAACATCATTTTCATTCTGTCACAATAGGTTACTGTTAAACAATAGAGCAACATTTAGTTTTGTAACAGATCTCAGTCATTTCCTTATATTTCCATAGCATGAGATGAAGTGGTAGGCTGTGCTACCCCAGTGCCAACAAGTGTGCAAATGCTGAGTACAGAAATAGAGATTTCAGTTTCTAAGCCATTTATAGCCATGGTTATGCTGTGTGCATCTATGAATTGACCAGATTAAAGGTGGGAAATTGATTGATGGGATAGAGAAGAAAATGAGGAGCAAGTAGAGGCTAGGCCACGAGCTGAGACATTCAACAATGAGCAGGTTGGAGATGGGAAAGCACCGTATCTATCCACTACTTTAAAAACTAATAATGTGTATGCAGACATGATTTAGACATAATTGGAGAGTCGCATCATAAAAGATGTACAACAAAAACAATGTTGTGTGACCAGTTTGATGGAATCAGGTCTGTAATACACACACACATACATTGGTGAACTAGGGAGTTATGTATGTTATGATATTTTTTGTGTGACAGGTACCCCCCTTTTTCTTTTTTTGAACAAAAGGAAAATTAGAGAGAGAGAGATGTTAGGGTTATTAGAGTAAGGTTTATGGGGCAGGTAAGATGTCAGAGGTAGGCATAAAGGGCAATTGTGACAGAGAGAGCTGGTGATGGATACAAGAGGGGAATGATATGATATGGCAAAAAATGTGTATTTGGAGGGCATCTACTTCTGGCATGAATACTGTGAGAATTTAGTCCTCACCTTCAGAATTGTCACCATTGTCATCTGTGGAAACCACAGGCAATGCAGGATGCATCAGAGATGTGGCAATGAACTGCAGGACTTTCTCCATGTGGCTGATTTGGGCACTGAGTCTTCAGTCGTGTAACATAATTGCATCCTCCACTGGCACCATTCCAGATGGGTACTCAATACTATTCAACAGGGCACAGCTACCTGATGCAGTTGGAACAGGTGGTAAAAGAGGTGTGGAGGCAAACCTAGCATGTTGTTAACCAGAAGTGCTGGGTGACTCTGCTGTTGGTGGTGGCACAGCCACAGATACCTGTGGAGAGATGGTCATTCAAGTCATTGGGTTCAGGCTGCCTCTCTGTGCTGGTGATAACAATTATTGACAAACAGGATGGGGAACAGACATAAAAAAAGATTGTTAGCATTATTTCTATAATCTACAGGCCTCAGTCATTACATATCCCAGATACATTTATATTATGATTCTTTTACATCCACATATGAATGTGGGAGACCATTCATTTTTGTTACACTACAGCTAAAATGCAATTCATTTTCTTATGTAGCAGCCACTGAACAGAGACTGCATGTATTATAAAAGATGTGTAAGATACAATTGCCTTTACATTGTAATTGGCCTGATGGCATAATAGTATCAGCTCTGAGTATAGCTATTCACTATATGCTCTGTAAAAAACATATTACACACATTTTCTGTTTGTGAGAAGTGAACCCACTAATAGACCTCACCTGACTTGAATAAGTTTATAGCAACATGAGCATTACTGCTACATCAGATTTCCATAGTTAGAATATGCATATTGTTTTATTAGTCTGACAAAGACTTGGTTTCCACAGACTTAACTATGGTGGTACAATTTCTTTTATGTTAACATTGCTCTCAGTGACACCTGTATCTATACCTATCCTGTGCCTCTCTGAGACATTGTAATCCCTCCTGATGTGCCTTCCAATTCCTTTCAATTGCTACAGGGGCTGCACAAAATGGATGACACTAAAGAAGTAGTATCTGTTGCCATGTCTTGGTGGTGCTTTGTATAGATATAGGATGATATACTACAAAACTGAAATGGTAACACGACCCTCTATTTTTCCTCCCATTGGCAAAGGAGATCAGCTTTGCACTGTTTCAAGTTGCTATAGTAGTGACAACACCATTCCCACATGTGTGAAATGCCAGTGGCATGAGTGACAGTCTTGGCCAAACTATTCCCTGCCGCAGCCTTGGGTGAGCTTCAGCATAGCTCTCTTACAGTGGTCTGTGGAAGTAATTTTTTCACAAGGAGCTGTACAAAAATTTTGGATTCCTTCTTACCTCTGTACTCTGAACGGAGCAATATACTCACTCTCACCAGACTTGTTTCTCCTTCAGAGATCTCAGGAGAAATTTCAGGGAAATGTTGCCTAATCTAGATCTTGTCTGCTGCAGCCAGTGTGCAACTTCAGTCAAAGTGGACAGCCAATGTTGCAAGACAGATGGCAGATAACGACAGTATGGGTACTGTCTTTAGTATGACTTCACTGTCAGGTTTAGGTGCAAAACATGAAAGAACTTCTTCTCCATGTGAACTGATGTGTAGATTGGCCCCACAGTGACCACAGATCATGTTAGTTAATACTAATATCACATGACTATTTTATTTGACATTTCTCTGATTCTTGTTATATACTCACAAATGAATTATAAAAATCATGATGTTAACAGGTTTTCACACAAATATTTATTTTTCTAACATATTGCACAGTGGCTAGCATTGTCACCGCACAGCAAGAGGTTCCCTGGTTTGATTCTCAGCTGCTGTGCCTTCTGTATGGAGTCTGCATGTGCTCCCTGTGTTCACGTGTGTTTCTTTTGGGTGTTTTGATTTCCTCCCACATTGCAAAGACATGCAATGGGTAGATTGTGCACTTTAAATTGGACATACATGTGAGTTTGTGTGCAAATATGTGGTGTGCATGAACTACTGGGGCAGGGCTAACCACCCAGTGGTGTAAACGTTGGCTCTAGATAGTGACTGTTGAAGTGATACCCTTACCCTATGTGTAAAATGGGAAAAAGGGGTTGTGGATGGATGGATAGATGGATGGATGGATGGATGGATGGATGGATGGATGGATTGTTACTTCTGTATATTGTACAAATGTTATTCTTTAACAGGATTACAGGTTGCATTGGTGAGGGAGACAAACATTTTTGTAATGGATGATGCAGACCATTGGAATAAACCTATGTAAGCAAAAGATAAGTGCCTATTGAGCAAAATGTTAGCTATTATCAGCACAAAGGAACTAACTCTAGATGTTGCTGAGTTGAGGGCTATAAAAGTATGAATGACTGTGAATGAAGCTATTTTACATATCCTTCAGTATAATGTGGTAGGAGACATTACATCACATATCCTTATACTGTACCTATGGTGTCATATACGTAATGCATTTTTGTTGCATGACTATGACATAACTGTGATTTAACTTACAGCAGTACCCATTTTACAGTTTAACATACGTCGACAATATTACAGGACTTGTATGAGGGGACTTAAAATCATGCATATTCCCATCATCTGAACAGAAAAATAAAATTACCCACTTATGCCCCTGCAGCTATTAGAGGAGGTGTATTAATATTTAATACAGACTGATATAATATTTGTAAAATGAGGACAGCATCATTAGACCTGACCCCATACATATTGCACTTTAAGAGGAATCTTCACTTCATTAGTAATATGAACCACATTCACTTCATTAGTAATATGAACCACATTCACTTCATTAGTAATATGAACCACATAGGCACTTACATTGGCAAGATTCTCTATGCATTATTATTTTTTTAATTATCAAAATGATATCTGACAAGCATCAATGCCATACTCATTTGTCTGACGATGGCTTAGCTTTTCTGCATACATATGGGATTTTTTCAGTTTTTGCCATGGAAAAGAAACTGTCATTTCCCTATAATCATTGCTGACCACTGACATTGTTCTATGCCAACCACTGTGCAAAGAATGACCAAAACAAATCTGAAATGTTTTTATTACACCTTATTGATGCATGTATGTGATGTGATTGTTTTAGAAATGACAATATTACTATTTTAGTGGAATGACAATAAAGACGGTAGTATCATGCATGCTAGATTGAATGTGCATCTCTACACATATTTAAAAATAGCCATTTGCTTGATAAGGTGCTGAAACTGTGTTAGTATGCGTTTTCAAGTTTTTTGTGGAATACTTTACATATTTAAACAAGTGATTACTTTGCAGTTATGCTTTTGCTTTGCTCTGTGCTTTTGTTCCATAGCATGCATACAGACGTGTTGTTATTATCACTGAGGTGACCACTCTGATGCACATATAGGTCACATTATGCTTACTATGCACAACACTGACTTACAAATTCAACATCACTTAATGAATATGAGACTTGAAGTTCTAGCATTTTGAAGTCAGAAGTGTACATTGCTGACTAAAACCCTTCTGTTGATATGCATGACTGTGTTTTATGTGAACACAATTGTCTTTATTGTTACTACACATATTCAACACTTTACATAATGAGGTGATCACACAGTAATCACTGTTTATTAACTTAATATGTATTATTTATGGAGTACATAATGCAAGTCATACTTTAACCCCGGAAAGCCACAATCAACACCTTGATTGTTATATTAACTTATAATGCAATTGACGCACCTATATCCCAAGTCTGTCATGAATCAGTTATGTAAAGTAATGAAAGGGTGGGTATGAAAGAATAGAACAGCACATCTGCATATGGTGATGCTGCCCCAACACAATACATACCAAAAATTATTACAATGAGTCATGCAGACTGTTCAAGACACATAAACATTAACATATCTTCCTAGAAGACATTTTTTTTAGCCATAAGATTCATTATAATGTAATAAAATGATAACATGTATGATGCCAGAAAATAGAAGAGAGTTATTGTCCCTTATGTGGATTTAATCCTTGTACCTATTACAGTTCAAATAAATTTATTCATTATGATATTGTCTAAGCCCTGTATGCTGTCTCTCACCAACACCATGACTGTTTGCACGAATGATAGCTATGTCTTTGTGCACTGATAAATATTTTTGAGATTTTGCTATAGGACATGAACTATCATGCCTTAAGGGACATTGATGACAGATAGCTATGTGAAGTGCCAAACTTCTTACAGCATATGAAGTTGACACAGATAAAATGCACCGCCGACAACTGCCAAGATTGGGAGCTTCCACATTTATAATGAGTGCATATTCTTACAACCTGAAAAAAGAGCACCTTAACAGGATTAGAAAACTGCACCAATGGAACTGCAATGGAATATTCACATCGTTAACATGTCGTACCACATGAGCACATTCTAAAAGTAGGGACCATTGCAGTTTACATTCATTGTACTTCTGCAATGGGAAATTGTTTTGCACTCCATAATTGTCAGGCTTTTCTTCCCCTCTTATTTACTTTTTGCACATTAAAATTTTTACTGGGTGAACAGGATAGATATGAAGGTGAGAAGGCAGATGAAGATATGGCCACTTTGTGCATGGCAGACTTACTCCTAATATTTTTGTAAAGTATTAACTCTGTTATCTTTATTCATTGAATGTCTTAAGACATGACATAACTCTAGTACATTTTTGCTATGAATGTATGCTTAATATGTAATCCAAATTCACATAGTTGCAGATATTACACACATTGTCAGAGAGCTTGACCCACGTGTGGGATGTTTGTACATTGACCTCACATTAATTTTAGATGACATGGTCAAAATGTGAATCAAAGTTCAGTCTTATTTTCCAGTGAGTATAACTGAAATACATTTGTGAGAGTTACCTATGTTACCTACCTTTCAGAGTGTGATTCTGATGAGCATGGATCTTTAACACATCACTGACTGACTAGTACCCCTAATGAGGCACAACTGGAAGGCATTCGCTTCCCAAACTTTTAGTCCTCGCTCTTGTATTGCTCAAGCATTTGTACATCATCATGTAGACCCAACACAATGTTTACTTCTCCATTGCTCATCATGCAACTTGAGTGATTCGGAAAGTCTAATGAGGACTGATTAGCATATTCAACATACCCTCAGGGGCTTATCTATTCCTTATAAGTGTAACATGGGGTAGGCCATGGAAGATTACTTTCTTCCCCTTGTGGGCCTGAACCCACTTGTTTTCATAATTGTTCCAAAACTAGGGAAGGTTCTTATAGAAATATTGCATCATATGTCTTCTTCCATACAACTGCACATATGCACAGTCTGGTTTGTTTCTATGCAACAATGTTAATATCTGTATCTGCTGAGCTCCTGTATAAGTTATGTAGTAAGCTTATGTACAGTTTGCTGTCTTTTAGCTACTGCCATGGTATATTGTGCCCTCTTCCACCTGACATGGTCAGCCCCTGATGCTAGCTTCTTCTCTGCCAACTCATCTATCTCTATGTCTGCTGCCTGGTCCCTGCACTAAACTACTCTGTTGTCCCTGTTTTGTAAGTAGAATATTTCATAAGATGGCAACCACAGTCAGTATTTTGGCATGGGTGGCAGGTTTATACTGCAGGGCATTTCCAGTTGTATCTAGGCATCATAACAAAGACTTGAGCAGCCCAAACACATGATCTGTGATGTTTCTAGTTTCTTCATGGGTGTGGTTCTAACCTTAATTACTGGGGTTGGGAAGATTTCTCATTGGTGCCATAAACCAAGTTTCTAGGGTATATCTAGCATCCCTCGCTTGATGTTCCTAAGGGAAGTTACCCATTGCAAACCTTTGGTAGAGGTTACATGTGTGCCTTATGTGAGTGATGGAAGCTGCCTGTATGGCCTGCACATACATTGTAGATAATACCCAGTGCATTGCAGATCACCTGGCAGTTTTTGGAGTGATATCCTTTGCAGGTCATGTCCCTCCTTCCCAGTTCACCAGGTGGGACATTTATCAGTCTCACATAGTGGTAGTTCTTCCTCTTGAGTCAATGAAAAGCACATATGCTACCCCACATGTTGCAGCATTGCATTGAAGAACTGGTGGAGTATTTTGAAGCTTGAAGCTTGTGGAACCCCACTATGTTCCCTGGTAGGTCAATGAAAGCTCCCATAACTAAAATATGTAAAGCTACACATACCTTAGTATCCACTAAAGTGGGCTCTTTAAGATTCCCATGGGGTCACAAATAAGGCTAAAACATGCTCACTATTTGCTACACGGTACCCTGTAGTTGAATATTATGTCTATTTCTCGAGGCCATGAAAGTTTAAGAGTGGTCTAAAGGACCTAAAACTACTAGGGTGTTATCTGGCAACATCAGCATTTGCAGCTTGTGTAACAGCTTCTTACAGATCAGATTTACAATGGTTGTGGCAGCCTCTATCATATTTTAAAGTTTTGCTGTGCCTGAATGTGAGCATATGGAAGAATTTGTGCTAAATCGGGCGTGGCATGATTTCACGGTAGTTATGTGTTTCTAAATTACTCTGCCATATTTTTTTTCTTCATTAGCACAGAGCATGGCTAATTATACACTCATTAGGATATATCTTGGGTAACTCTGGTTTTCATGCCAGCCACACTGTGTTTTAGTGTTTTCTGAATTGCACACACCCTGTGAACCACTGCTTTTGAAGAAGAGTGGCCCACCCTAGATGAAGGAGGAGCAGCACTAAGGAGAATGAAGTCAGAGAAAACAGCAAACTCAGATGAGGTTGCAACAGATATGATAAAGATACTGGGTGAGCTAGGGGAGAAATGGCTCCTCAGGGTACTCATAGCAGTGTGGAGAGAAAGACATATCCTAGATGACTGGAGAATATGCATATTAGTGCCAGTGTACAAGAACACATGGGACATCCACAACCATGGGCAGCACAGAGTTATCAAACTCCTGTCACACTGCATGAAAGTTCTGGAGAGGGTGATTGATAAATGGATATGCAGAGTAGTAGAATATAAGATGGGAGATGAGCAGTTCGGATTCAGATCAGGATACAGGATAACTGACCCGATGTTTGCAGTGAGGCAGATAGTTGAGAAGAAGCTAGAGATGAGGATAGAGTCTAACTGGACATTCTTAGACTTGGAGAAAACATACGACAATGTCCCAAGAAAGCTGATTTGACCAGTACTGCAGTAGTTCAAAGTCCTAGAAACATTGGTAGAATTAGTGCAGTGTGCATGCAAGGACCCAGTGACTCAAGTACGAACACTATTCGGGCTCACAGAGGGGTTCCAGTTGGAGTGGGTGTATATCAGGGTTTAGCTCTGAGCCCACTGCTGTTCATACTGGTGGTGAACCACATTAGTAAACAGGTCAGAGGGAACATATCAACAAGTTGCTGTATGCAGATGATTTGGCATTAGCAAGAACATCAGCAAAGGATAGGGGAATAGAATGCAAAACTGAAGGCACATTGGGATGAAACTAAGTACAAATAAGACAGTGGTAATGGCAGCAAATTGGGGAAATCAGAAGAAACTAAGAAATGAGATAGAAGGGAAGATAGTGGAACATGTTAATAGCTTCAAGTATATGGGAGGGGTGGTTGACGAGAAGGGAAGCCAAAATGAAGAGGTCAAAGCTAGAATCAGAGGTTTGCATCCAACTGGTGTAGAGTGTCAGGTATAGTAAATAACAGAAGAAGGCCAAATAAACTGAAAAAGTAAGGTCTACAAAACAGGAGTGTGACCTGTACTACTGTGTGATACAGAAACCTTGGCAGAAAAGTCAGAGCAGATGAGGAAACTAGAGAGTGTCTGAGAAGGGTGTCAGGATGCACACTGTGGGACAGATGAAGATTTGAGGAAGTAAGTGCAGAAGCCAAAGTAGCTCCAGTTGCAGAAAAGGTGAAAGAGAACAGATCACAATGGTTTGGCACATGTGCAGAAAAGCAGAAGACAACCTGGTAAAGAAAATATGGGACAGACAGAAAGAAGGTAAAAGGAAACAAGGGTGTCCAACAAAGAGATGGATGGATTATGATAGAGAAGACCTGTGACAGTCAAGCATGAGTGTCAAAGCAGGCAGGAGTGTGGCACTGAACTGAGAGAGAGAGAGAGAGAGAGAGAGAGAGATGGTGACAGTTAACATGGCACTGCAACCCAATGTAGAAAATCGGAAAAAGGGGGATGATGAGGAGGATGATGATAAGGAGGTATCAAATATGCAAAAATGCAGTTATGTCTGGGAGTGTGGAGAATGATACAAGGCACAAGATACGTGGGCGGAGAGGTTGTGACAACAAAACTCCTTAGTGCTACTTTGGACAGACTACCAGACAATATACATATCTGATGCATCATCATGACACATACGATTTATTCATTTTAATGGAATTTTTATTAAGGATTGTCTGGTTAGTTCTCATTTGCAGTTTCAGACAACTAGATCAGAACTAGGAAATTACATGAACCTGTGAAGGAATTCTTCTTCTGGCTTTTCCCAGTTAGGGGTCACCACAGCAGATCACCTGTCTGTTGATGATTGGCAGCAGAGTTTTATGGTGTCGAGCTGCCAGCCCGGCACACAACCTTCCACAGAAGGCATACATATGCACACACTCACACCTAAGGCTAATTTAGAGTGTCCAATCCACCTACGGCATGTCTTTGGGAGGAAACCGGAGCACATGGAGGAAACCCACGCAACCACAGGGAGGGCAAGCAGACTCCACACAGAAGGCACCCCAGCCAAGGATTGAACCAGAGAACCTCTTGCTGTGAGGGGGCATAACCACTGCACTACCGTGGCTGCCCAAATCTGTGAAGGAATATTATAGATTATTAATGCACAGCTGTCTGTACTTTTTCTGAATTTTTTTAAATGTGTTGTGATTAGCATTAAACATGGTTTCTGTTTTCTCTTCTCTTTAAGTTTGTTTTGTTGATATGCTACCCACATTTTCTTTATTTTTTGGTCCCATATATGACTGTTCTTGACTTCCTCTTGTTATAGACTCATATCATTCCTGTTATGTGACAGGTGGCCCATTTGCTTCCAGAACTCATCAAGACTTGTACATGCTATTTGTTGTATGCTTCAGGTAGCAGCTAATTGATCAGTTCAGTCTCTAATGAGGTAAAAATCAGCAATGGAGGTGAGGCATCATACCAGGAGAACAATCCCTGCCTATCAATGATCTACACTCCCATCCTGGCTGGTTGCCATGCTGGTGCCACTTCCTCGGGGACTACATACAAATCAATCTTTACCTGACCCCCAACACATCCAAGTAACTCATTCCCACAGGTTGTCCTGCTAAGTGGAAGAGTGGCACATTAATTCACTCCCGACAGGATGGGTGAGATGCCATCAGCCTGGCAAGCCCATCCTCACCTAATATGGTCCTTCTTGCAGCCAACCCACTAACTGACCCAAAGTCATCTGGGTCATAGTCAGGACTTTATACATCTTTATCAGAGTGTAGCACTTATTTTCTCTAGTTGCACTGTTTTTGATTGGTTGTATTTTTGCTGCATTGTATTAATGAGGTGGTTGTTATTATTTATGAGGCTTTAGAGGTCTTTCTCTCTCTTTATATATATATATATATTTGAACCCTGGTATGGTATATTCCGAGAATAAGGCCATATTTCACTGTTTGAGGGCATACGTTCTATTCATTTTATATAATAAAATATATTATTATAAAAGATATTATATAATAAAAAGGTCTATTTTTATTTGTATTTTGCAGTTTCAGTGGTATTTGGGTGGACATTTCTATTATTATGTGGCTGTCATATTTTTTCTACAGTTTTTCTTCTTTATATTTGTAGTTTATGCTGCTAGCATTGGTAAGCCCTTCTCTGCTGTGGAGGGTATTTTAGTTATGTCATTAGTTCACAGTAGTCAGTCAACAATTTTTAGGGGAATTACTTTCTTTCTGTTAAAATTTATTTAATGCTTTTTACTGCTATTGTGTCTTACTGTAAGGGCATTACTTTGCTGTTAGGTTATAATTTGTTTCAATCTTGATTTACATATGTAGTATTTATGTTTTAATTTTTAAATTATTCCTATTTGTGTTTAATATTTAATTCTCTTTATGTGTGTAATGCAATGTAATACTAATAGTGATTTTTTTTAATTATGCAGTATGCATTTTTCTGCAAATTAACTGATGATTCACATAGGCCACAGATAAACATAAGCTACACATGCACTTTTATTCACAAACTCTGCAGAGAAACTATTGATGTTTCATATAGAGCATTAAAGAGGGGAACAGGAGCAGATAGATGGCATGCTTTGAAAACATCTCATTGGGGAAAATACACATCTTGGGATATGGAGAAAACAAGAGTGTTGTTTGTATTTTAGATGAAATAGGAAGCTTTATTTCATAGCCATATGTTGGTTCAAGACTAGAATGACATTATATGTTTAAAATGTAAAGCAAGGAATCTGAATAGGTCTATTAAACATACACACTTGAGTACTAGCGACATTGTCAACCTTTTGATATAGTTTAATGCATGCAAACACATTTTTTTCCAAGCTGATAAAGAAGAATGCACTATATGAGGTTTCTGTCACCATGTTTGTGTTGTTACCTTGCAGAACTTCTGCCTCGCTGCCTGAAGAAATGGAGGAACTGATGCTTCATATTCTAGCAAGCTAACAGAATTTGTTTAGGAAACGCTGTGGCTTACCAGGAAGAAATACATATACTTGTTGTATGGTGTTAGAACTTAAGGAGAAATTTATTTGCAGACATTTTCATTATTTCACAATAATTACAAGACTCAAACACAAGAATGATTTTTTGTTTTGATTTAATCTGCATTTTAATGCAAATTATTATTACAGATTAAAAATATGAAACTTATTGTCTATAGAATATGTAATGCAGAAGAGGTCGACAAAACAGTAAAATGTCTTCCAACAAAGGTTATATAACACAAATTAAATACTTATCCTTTTCCTCATATTGTATCTAAGGATCTCTGATGACAACACATTTAAATTCTAATGAATTAAATGCACATAACTGATCTATTATGATAATTCATACATTTACTTTTTCTCATATATTCCTTTCTTCAAATCATCACAAGTTAAACTAAACAAATAATGCTTTCTTTGCAGAATGTCCTTTAAATTGCATGCACTGTTTGTGTCTACTTCAAGTGTCCTGTTAGTTTTTCTTTTAGTTCTTTTATTTAAGGTATTCTTGAATAGAGAAATTTGTCAAAACAACAGCTAGATTCACATAATAAAACACAGAAAAGCTAGAATATTTGCAAACAATACAAAAAAATGAATGCAACATTATTTTGCTATGAGAATACCAAAGATTCATGTATCAAGCTTTATAGATCCAACACTGCACTACTAATGTTATATGTTTCCTGTGTATTAACAATTGTATTCACTGTCATTGGAAACCTTCTGGTAATAATTGCGGTTTCTCATTTTAAGGTACTTCATTCACCAACAAATGTTTTGACCCTATCTCTAGCAGTTGCTGATTGTATGATAGGCTTGTTTATTTTACCTTTCAGCTCTGTTAGATCTGTTGAAAGCTGCTGGTACTTTGGGACATCTTTCTGCTTTTTCCATTCTGGTTTAGATACATGCTTATGTCTCATTTCAGTCTTTCATTTATGTTGCATTTCAATGGATCGCTATTATGCAGTATGTGACCCATTACTCTATCCAACTAAAGTTACAGTTTCAGTTGCATTTCTACTTGCAGCGGCTTCTTGGATAATACCTGCAATTTATGTGTTTGTTTTGACTTTTTCAAGAATGGTAGAAGAAAAGATGGAGACATTAGCACCTGAACTCCCCTGTCTAGGGAGCTGCCAGCTTGTAGTTATGAGACTCTGGGGGTGGATAAATTTTTCTATATTTTTTATACCATGCTTTCTTATGTTAGGCTTATATATAAGAATATTCTTCATTGCACGGAGACAGGTAAAAATTATAAACAGTATGACAGAAAACAATACTTCTTTAAGAAATGGCAGCATATCAAAAAGGGAAAGAAAGGCAGCTGTAACTCTTGGAATAGCTATAGGAATTTATG
>NC_056744.1:1698476228-1698558728 GCF_019279795.1 Protopterus annectens | reverse complement strand
AAAAGAATGGATGTGATTCAATCCATCTAACAGCTTTGTTCCTCCATGCATGAAGGTTGTTATGATAATGACCTTTGGTGTTTTGACTTCATGCTATTACATAAAGAAGTGAGGAGAAGTTTTTGTTTTTCCTTTAGTGTTTGTTTCTCCAGGCTAGCTGGTCTCCTGATTGGAAAACAGCCTTCAAGCACTGACCTGGATTTTCAAGTTGTTTTGTCAAATGAGTTTGTAACACTACAGAGATTTGTGCTCCACAAGTCACTCAAAACTGAAGATATACTATGCTCATTCAATATGATTTTTAATGGTTAATAGACCATATGTTCTACATAGCAGCATTACATTTTAATAATAGTTTATAGTACCCATTACAGATCTATAAAATGTCACTTTCATCTTCAATGCAACATACTGATACACAGATAGACAGACAAAAAGACAGATTAACTTGGGCCTAGAGCTTACAGCATGCTAGCCAGGGCTGCCGGTTACTGCACACAGAAATAAAGATGTAAATTATGCTACTTTTTTACTATGACAGTTAAATTTTATTCATTCAATGAGTAAAAACATTCTGATTTTTTTCTGTCATATGCAAATGTGCACATAACTCTGTAAATCCCTGCATACACTGTTGGAAACTCCTGGTGTTCTGGCTGAAGTGTGATTCTCAAACAATCTGGAAATATATCGCTGATTGATAAGTATATTTCTTGCCATTTTAACCTTTCAGAGTTCTGCATTGTCTTAAGTTTGTCTAACTGAATTATTTTATATATCTTCTGGTATTGTTTTCTGTTTCTCATCTGACCTGAAATTGTCCCCCCCCACCCTATTCTTGTGGTGTTGTTATAGTTGGTGGCTTTGCAGTTGCCTGCCCCTATTGTAAATTTGATCTGGGACACCCCTCCCAGTCTTGTGTTCACTCTACTTAATACAGAGAGAACATTTCAGAAGGCCAACCCACTTAGGTTCTTAACCTTGAATTTTTCTTCTGCTCTTTCCTCTCTCCTTGCACTTTACTTAAAAATATACTTTATTTTACTTTTGCCTCTTCTTAAAAGTACTCAGTCGTATTTATTCTGCTCTTTTTATTACTGCTTGGTAGTAGCCTGATTAAATTGTAACTGTTATTCTTAGCCTTTTGGTTTAAGCACTTGGGCTCCAGACCAGTTGTTTTACATTAAGAAGGTTTGTGGTCTGCACTGTTGTGGCAGGACAGGTAGCTTACATCTTTCTAAGTTGGGAATTGCTGATTGAAGGCTCAGGGTCTGTTATTCTAGCATTAGTTCTGGTTAAAGCACTTGGGCTTCAGGCAAGTTATTTTTCATTAGGAAGGTTTGTGGTCTGCCCTCTTGTGGGAGAAGAGGCTAGATTCTGCCCTTTTGAGCTGGGAATTTCTGGTTAAAGGCTTATTGTGCCTGCTTATTTAAACTGTTTCTTTCTGAAATTGGTGCGCCTTGTTTGCTGTAGCATAGACTAGATTCAGGCATTCTGAATATAGCTTTGTTTGTATAACTTGAGCACTAATACAGGCCATCTTTTTTGGAGAAGGTTCCCCTACACCCTAGTGGCAGGAGTGTGCAGTTAGAACTTGTCTGATTGAAGACTGCTGGAACAGGGCTCAGTTTTGAGCTTTTTTACTGGTTAATCGGGTAATTCTTTTAAATCAGTTTGTCCATTTTCTATTGTTATATAAAAATTGCACTTTATTCATCTGCTTTTACTGTATTTGTGTTTCTTCCTACTTTATTACTTTATTTTGCTTTTGCTGCTTGTTCTAAAAAGTACTTAATTGCATTTATTCTGCTGCATTTATTACTGCTTGTTAGTAGCCTGATTAAATTGTAACTGTTATTCTAAGCCTTTGGGTGAAGCATTTGGGCTTCAGATCAGTTGTTTTACATTAAGAAGGTTTGTGGTCTGCACTGTTCTGGCAGGACAGGTAGCTTGCATCCTTCTAAGCTGGGAGTAGCTGATTGAAGGCTTAGTATCTGTTATTCTAAAAGTGTATTAGTTATGGTTTAAGCACTTGGGCTACGGGACAGTTATTTTACATTAAGAAGGTGTGGTTTGCACTCTTGTGGGAGGAGAGGGTAGATTCTGCACTTCTGAGCTGAGAGTTTCTGGTTAAAGGCTTATTGTGCCTGGTTACTTGAACTGTTTCTTTCTGCTGTAGCATAGAATAAATTCAGACCTGCTGAATCTAGTGTGTTTGTATAACTTGAGCACTAATTCAGACCATCTTTTTTGGAGAAGGTTCCCCTGCACCCTAGTGGCAGGAGTGTGCAGTTAGACCTTGTCTGATCAAAGACTGATGGAAAGGGGCTCAGTTTTTAGCTTCTTATTAGTTAATTGGTTAATTTGTTTAAATCAGTTTGCTCATTTGCTACTGTAATATTAAAAAATACACTTTAAGCATCTCTGCTTAGCTAGGGTTCAACTTTTTTCCGGCACCATAAAGTCTGGTCTTCAAATTTCCCCTGAGAACTAGCCAGTTTTTTAGTTTTAGCACTCAAATCTGTTTCTTTGAGCTCAGCACTTGTTCAGAACTCGTAAGCACTAAATAAGCTACACATTACTACAGCACTCAACTTTCCTCACTTGTCTAGAGGAAAACTGTTTTTAGTACTTAATAAATAAGCACCTATCCAGGCATGTCTAAGGGTCAGCTCCCAGTGTTTTCTCCTGTCTACCTGATGAATCTGGGCATCTTGGGGCAATGCAGCAATTACCTCATGTACGCAGACAACCCTCTTCTCCTATTCACCAACACTACAACCTGTGAGAGATGCACTTATATAGCCAAACTGGAAGCAAGGCTATCTTCACCCAAGACTGGACTAGACAGTCAAGAGGAGAAGATAAGCACTTGCGCCACACCACACTCATCACATAGTCCCTCAAAACCTACACCACCAAAACACACACATAGAAACACAAAACACACATGTACATTCACAGAGGCTCTCAATAAAAATCTGCTCAAGCAACAGAGACCTCCAAAGCAGAAAGGCAAGCAACCTCCACCCCCAACACAACCCAAATGATGCATAGCCCACAAATTCAGTGTGCCACTCAACCACAGCCCATAAGGCATAACATTGTACTCAACACTCTAGTCATAAGTGACTCTATAGTCAGGCACACTGATGTTCCGCTTACCCAGCTAAACAAGGAGAAAGTTACTGCCAGCTGCCCGTCAGGTGCCAGGATCTGCCACATAATGTACACACTCAGGTCACTCCAGAACAAGTACAATTTTGACTCTGTCATTGTCCATGTTGATGTGAATGACCTGAGACATACCTCCCTGGACTACATGAAAACAGACATGGAGGAGCTTTCCGATCTTGTAGCCCAGGCAGGTATAACCCTAGCTCTGAGTAGCATCCTGCTATCATCCAGAATGATACTACAGTACAAGGACAAAATGATTGACTTTAACAATTGGCTATGTTTCTGGTGTCATTCTAAGGGGATGCATTATCTGTCTGCCTGGGATGACATGATCGACAGACCATGATGCTTTGCCAGAGATGGCCTGCACCTGTTGCCCTTGGGATTCCAGATACTGGCTAGGGGTCTTGCGACCCCTATAGTGCCTTTTTTAGGCAATGTTCAAATGACAAATTCACCACCGTAACACGTACAAGCAAGCAAAATCTGAGGGTAATGGTGCTCAGTGCTAGAAGTCTAAACCTCAAAATGCATTCACTTGAGGCACTCCTTAAAATGGAGAACATCAACATCTGTGCAGTGACAGAGACCTGGTTCAAGGCTCCAGATGGCACCCCTGCATTACCAGGCTATAATTCATACCACACCTTTCGGCCACCTAACCTGGACCGAAACACTAAAGGCGGAGGTGTGTCTATACCCATTAAGGATATCCACACCTCCAGGCTAATTGCTCAGCATAATGCATCCGAAATTATCCAAGTGCAACTAACTCTAGGCAAGACTGCAATCCAAACTGTAACTTGCGACAGATCCCCCACCATGCCCCCAGGATTTCCACTCCTTATTTCTTGATACATTGGAAAATATTAAGGTACAACCCAACACCCTAATAATGGGTGACTTCAACTACCCCACCCTTAATTGGGAAAACTACTCATGTACCAACAATTTTGCTCAACATTTTCTGGAATTCATAAATTCCAATGCCTTGGATCAGCTTATCCACACTCCCACCAGGGGCAGCAATATCCTAGACCTGGTCATTACCAGCATGGGTACCAGTGTTCCACACCAGAGGTCAATTCCTTGTTGGTCAGATCTGACCACAAGCTAATCACTCTAGACATCCACATCCCGCCCCCACCCCCCATTAGGGAAACCACTGTAAAACATTTCTCCAAAGCCCACTTCACGCTTCTTAACACAGAAGTGGCAAACTTCGCGACACCCATGCAGACGGACAATAGATGTACGACTGCTGAATCCTACACAAATGCACTTTATAAGCACTTACACAAGTGCATGGATCGTGCTATCCCTAACAGAGCCAAGATGCTATCCTCCAAAAAAAGAAGCCAATCTGGTGGTCCCCTGCCATAAACAAATTCTACAACAGAAGAAAGAAAATGTTGCAAAAAAGAGTAAAATCCCATGATTGGAGGAACTCCCTGTCAGCCTCAATAACAAGCTGAGATCCCTCATAAAATCCTTCAAAGCTAGTTATGAAAACAAAATTGCCACTGATTCTAAAGACAACCACAAAGCATTCTATAGCTATGTCAAAAATCTCAATTGCAACACTCACATCTGCTCTGAGTTACAGCACAATGACAATAAATATACAGAACCAACTGATATTGCCAGCATCCTGGCAGATAGGTTCAGTGCTAACTTATCCTCCCTCTCATCCCCTAAAAGGTCCATCTCTATACCCAAAGAATGCAAAGTTCCTGTAATCATGGTTGCACAGGTAAAAACCACACTCTCCAAAGCTGAGAACACAGCATCCATGGGACCTGACAACATACCAGGCTCCATTCTACATGAACTACAGAATGAACTGGCACCCCACCTAAGCACCAGTTTCAATCATAGCCTCACCTCAGGCTTTGTGCCCACTGAATGGCACACAGCAACGGTTATTCCACTCCACAAAGGGGGGAGTCATCATGGGCCCCTGGAATTACCGCCCCATTAGCTTAACGAGCCTGGTCTGCAAGGCCATGGAGCGTATCATCATGGAACTTATAAACAAAGACATTGGTAATATCCAAACTCTGGACGCCACCCAGTTCAGGTTTGTAAAATGCAAATCATGTCTCCTAAACCTGAAAGACTTCTATGAAGCAGTCACCAAAGCCGTAGATGAGAGTAAGGTGGTTCACACAGCCTATTTAGATCTCACCAAGGCTTTTGACACCATCCCCCACTCTGGAATTATAGATAAACTCAATAAATTAGGTATAAATCCCTATGTCACAAGATGGGTTGCCAGCTGGCTCACTGATAAAACCCACACTGTGAAAGCAGCAGACTCCAACTCCGACTGCAGGCCAGTGACAAGTGGAGTACCACAGGGTTCAGTCCTGGGTCCTCTCTGGTTTGGTATCTACTTTTCTGAAGTACAGGCTAACACCGAAGGTTATAGGTTCATAGGTTCATAGGTTCATACTAGGCTATCTGCCCTAGGGCATTTATAAGCCTAGCCAGAGTTGTGTGGCTTTCACCACCCCTTAGGTTGAAGAATACTATACCCATTAGTTTGCCATGCCTCTGTCCAGCAGTGATACAGAGATGATCCCCGGGGTAAACCTACGATCTCCCATCCACTGGTCAAGATTCCTCTTGAACAGAGCCAGTGAGGTGCTCTGTCTCACATGGACTGGGATTCTGTTCCACAGCATAGGGAGTCTCTGGGTGATGAATCTGTCCCTCCAGCATGTCCTATTTATATCCGTGTTGAGGTTTAAGTCTCTTGCTCTTGTGGCTCTGGTGGATTTGGATTTTTTGAGGTGGAGCATGTCCATTAATTCCAGGTTGGACATGGCCTTGTATGTCAGGTACAGGTCACCTCTGAGCAGATGGTATGTGACTGAATAGAGCTGGAGTTTCTTCAGTCGGGCAGCATATGGCATATTTTTGAGCCCCTTTATCCTTTTGGTGAGGAACTTTTGGGGTCTTTCCAATTGCTGCAGGTGTCGGGTAAGATACATTCTGAATGGGGCATTGTACTCAATCATTGGTCTGATAAGTGAAGAGTACAGGGGAACAATGACCTCCCTTGATCTGGATGTGAATCCCTTCATAATCAGGTGGGCAATGTAGAAGGTCCTCCTAACCACTTTGGCAATGTGAGTGTCAAAAGAAAGGTTACTGTCAACTTGGGTCCCCAGGTCCCTGATAATCTCTTCTGTGTTTAATGGATTGCCACCTATGTGGTAACTTGTGGTTACCTTGTTTTTACCAAAGGGTATGACTATACATTTTTTGGCTTTAGCTTAAGGCCATGGCTCTCGCACAAGTTATGGGTTTCAATGAGACCTCTCAGAAGGATATCTGTGTCTGATGGATTTTCAACTATGGCGCCCAGTTTGCAGTCATCTGCAAACGTTGTCAGCCACAATCCTCCTATGTTTGCCTGCACTTCTGAAAAGTAGATGCCGAACAAGAGGGGGCCCAGGACTGGGCCCTGTGGGACACCGCCAGACCGGCTTGAGTCTGACATGGCACCAGCAACTCTAACCCTGTGGGTTCTGTCCTTGAGCCAGTTTGCAACCCATCTTGTGACATATGGGTTTACATTTAAGCTGGTGAGCTTTTCTATGATACCCGAGTGGGGTATTGTGTCAAAAGCTTTTGCAAGGTCAAGGTAGGCTGTGTGAACTGCCTTACCCTCATCAATGACCTCGGTGACTGTTTCAAAAGTCCACCAAGTTCAAGAGGCATGATCTGCCCTTGACAAAGCCGAATTGGGTAGGATCCAATGTCTGTAGGTCCCCTATGTCTTTATTTATGAGTTCCATTATGATCCTCTCCATAGCTTTGCAGACCAGGCTTGTTGCTTATGGGCGGTAATTACCAGGGTCCGTAGAAGCACCGCCTTTGTGGAGTGGGACCACAGTTGCCGATGCCACTTTGGATACGATCCGTGGTAAGGCTAAGATTAAACAGCAGCCTTATGTGTGGGTTTAGTTCCTCATTGAGTTTGTGTAGCACACAGCTGGGGACACCATCCGGTCCCATTGATGCTGTGTTTTTAGCTTTAGAGAGAGCAGCTCTCACCTGGGCATTTGAGATGATTGGGAGGCTACACTCTGCTGGGATAGATATTTCTCCTTTGGGGAGAAATTTTCACTGAACCTGTCTGCCAGTATGTTTGCAATGTCTGTGGGTTCAGTGATTTTTGTATCATTTTGGACTAATTCCGAGCATATCTGGGAGTTTTCACCCAGATTTCTAACATAGCTAAAGAAGGCCTTATGATTGTCTTTTGAGTCCTTGGCATTTTTCTCTCAAAGTTGGCCTTGGATGATTTTTTTGAGTGATCGTAGTTTTTTACTAGTATTGATCAGAGATGTCTTCCCTTTTAGGGATTTTGCTCTATCTTGTAGTAGCTTTCTCCTCTTGTTGTAAAGTTTGTTTATGGCTGGAGTCCACCAGATCGGGCTTGTCTTTGGTGGAAAGGGTCTTGATTTTATTTGGGATTGCTTGATCCATGCAATCCTGGAGGTGCTCAGAGAAAGCATTTGTAATGGATTCAGCAGGGTGGGTTGTGGTTTCCAATGGCTCAGGGGCCTTGAAGGATACCACACCAGTCTTAAGAAGTGTGAAGTTGGCTTTGAGAAGTTCTTCACTGTGGTCTTTTGTTGGGGGTGGGTCGGGATGTGGATCTCCAGTGAGATTAGTTTATGGTCTGATCTCACCAATGAGGGATATACTTCCAGTGTGGAGCATTTTGTCCCCATGTTTGTGATGATCAGGTCTAGTATATTTTCACCTCTTGTGGGAATGGTGACAAGTTGTTCCATAGCATTTGAGTTTATGAACTCCAGGAACCTTTGGGCTAGGGTATTGGGGCTTGAGTAATGTTCCCAGTCTATGTTTGGGTAGTTGAAGTCACCCAATATGATGGTGTTTGAAGAGACATTTATACTCTCCAGTGTCTTCAGGAAGGCTGTGTGGGGTTCCTGAGTTTGAAAGGGTGGCCTGTAACATGCTACAAACTGTAGAGCAGTTTTGCCTATTGTTAATTGCACCTGAATGGTCTCTGATGCTTTGTGAGTTGCCACCAGCCTGGAGGTGTGGGTATCCTTGATGAATATGGATACACCCCCTCCTTTTGTGGTACGGTCCGGGTTTTGGGGCCGGAACGCATGATATGATGTAAAACCTGATAGTGCCGGGGTGCTCTCAGGAGCCTTGAACCAGGTTTCAGTCACAGCACAGACATGGATGTTCTCCATACTGAGGAGGGCTTCGAGGGCGTGCATCTTGAGATTTAGACTTCTGGCATTGAGCAGCATTACCCTTAGTTTTTTCCATTATTGTTTTCTAGGGCGGTGGGTTTAGAATTTGAGCCTTGTCTAAAAAGGCACTATGGGGTGGCAAGAGCCTTTGCCAATATCCGAAACCCAGGGTGAAGGTGCAAGCCGTCCCTTGCAAGCAGCGTGGCTTGTCAAGCATGTCATTCCAGGCAGACAGACATTGATCCCCTTAGAATGACACCAGAAATTAAGCCAATTATTAAAACTGATCATTTTGTCTCTGTATTGTGGCATCATTCTTGGTGAAGGTAGGATACTGCTCAGGGTCAGGGTCATACCAGCCTGGGCTACATAATCTGAGAGCTCCTCTATGTCTCTTTTCATGTGGTCCAGGGAGGGTACGCCTCAGGTCATTCACACCGCATGGACAATGACTGAGTCATACTTGTACTTGCTGTGGAGTGACCTGAGTGCTTGTGTTATGTGGCAGATTCTAGCGCCTGACAGGCAGCTTACTGTGACCCTCTCCTTGTTCAGTCTGGTGAGTGAGACGTCAGTGTGTCTGACTATGGAGTCACCTATGACAAGTGTGCCTGGCATTGTGTTTGGCCTTAAGGGCTGTGACTGATTTGCACACTGACTTTGTGATCTATGTGTTGCTTGTGTTATGTCATGAGGTGGCAGTTGTTTGGGTGTCTGCTTTGGAGGCCTCTGCTGTTTTGGTAGATTTTTGATCAGTGCCTCCGAGTATGTCTTTGTGTGTTTATGTGTTTGATTTGTAGTTGTGATAGTTCTATGTGAGACTGGGTTTATGGTGTGTGTGGTTACCTTCTCCTCCTGTCTGGTTTTGCCAGTCCTGAGTTGAGAGAGCTCAGCCTCCAGTTTGGCTATATAGTTGCATCTCTCGCATGTATTTGTGTTTTGTGGGAGGAGGAGAGGGTTGTCTGTGTACGAGGCAATTGTAACATTGCCTCAATATTCCGAGATTCACCAGCTGAGCAGGAGAGGATGCTAGCAACTGACCCTTTGACATGCTAGAAGAAATGAAAAAGTTTGCTGTGTAACTGAGTCAGAAAGGACCTATAGGGAAGTGGGTACTCAAGGGGGTTTTAAGCTAGTGAAGTACTTTATATAATATAGAAGTGCTTTACCTGACTAAAAAATGCTTTAGGAACAAGTGCTGAGCTTTACAGATAGAGAATAGACTGTATAGATTACAAGTAGAGCAGTTCTAAGGGAAAAAATGAAGAGCAGACTTTACGGAGCCAGAAATAGTTTAACCTTGGTTAACCGGTGCTGCCTGATGGTGCTCTAGTGGCAACTCCGCGCTAAATGCAGAAAAGGCAATAAGTCAGTAGTACAGGCTAGCACACTTTAGTGGGCAGCCAAACAATTAAATTAAACAGCAAACAAACACTTTTCGACTTGAATTAGACTAATTTCAACTAAAATGTACTTTTAAGTGCAGATAATAAAAAATGCAGTAAGTAACTATGAAAACAGTTAAAGCTTGCTCTAGGTAAGCAGTAGAAGGTAAAACAAATATAAAAACAGCAGGATACTTAATCAGGAAAGCAGTCACTTTTTTTCAGTTCTCTGTTGCCAGGAAGACTCAACAGGACCATGTGGAGCTGTGTCTGAGCAATATGGCTTCAAAAAAATGCCAGAGGCAGATTTTAACCAGGGAACTTCAAAAGAGCTAGAAATGGTCCAAAATGACCAATTACTACAGCTTCTTGTGCTGAGGTCACTTCCCTCAAGGACAGGTAGGCTATTCAAGGCTCCCCACTCCCACTGGTGAGCTAAGAAACTTCCTTCTATCCAAGTAAGGCAATGGACAACACAGGAACTACAACACAGCCCAGGATACAGCAAGGCCTGTAAACTGGTCTAACTAGTTTAGTTTAGGTCTTTGGCTAATGAAGTTCGCAGATGACTGCAAACTAGGAGCCATAATCAAAACTCCTAATGATGTGAACATCCTACAAAAGGGCCTCACTGAGACAGATGCCTGGTGTCAAAGCCATGGCCTCAAGCTCAATGCCAAAACGTGCATTGTCATCTCTTTTGGTAAAAACTCTGTACCCATGAGCTACCACATAGGTGGCAGTCTACTTAACACCGAAAGTATGATAAGAGACCTTGGGACACAGGTGGACAGTAGTCTCTCCTTTGATAATCACATCACCACAGTAGTCAGGAAATCATTCTATGTGGCACACCTCATCACAAAAGGTTTCTCATCCAGGAAAAAAGAGGTAATTGTTCCCCTCTAATCATCACTCATTAGACCCATTATAGAGTACAATGCCCCTTTTGGTATGCACATCACAAGACATCTACAACAACTGAAAAGGCTGCAGAAATACCTCACAAAGAGGATTACAGGCCTGAAACAGATGCCCTACGCAGACCATCTCAAAAAACTTCAGCTTTACTCGGTCGCATATTGCCTACTCAGAGACGATCTCTGCCTAACATCCAAAGCTATGTCAAATCCAGAGCTGTTGGACATGCTCCACTTAAAGAAATCCCAATCCCTCTGAGCTACACACTCTAGGGACCTAAACCTTGTCACCACAATAAACAGAACATGCTGGAGGGATAGATTCCTGTCACACAGACTTCCTATACTCTGGAACAAACTACCTATCTATATCAAACAAAGCTCTTCATTAGCACTCTTCATTAGCACTCTTCAAGAACAAACTTGAGGACTGGATGGGAAACAGGAAATTCACCTCAGGGATCACCTCTGTGGCTCTGCTCAACAGGAGCACAGGAGAATAATTTTCTTGGGTGGCGAAAGCCAGGGTGCCTTTTTGGCTAGGCTTATATAGGCCTTAGAGCCAATAGCCTAGTACTTACCTATGAATCTATAATAAGGTAACTGGTTATAACTAAATCAAAACTGTTTTAATGCGCATCTCACAGGTTCACTGCCCTTTATGGTTGTGACATGAAATATTACAGGGTTATATTTGGGAGATGATAAAGAAGACAAGGTATTTTTTCCATGAAATTAAGATTACAAGCAAATGTAAAATATATTCATAAAAAGATAGATGAAGAAATTGAGTATCTCAATTTGCTCATCAATGGCTAAAAATGGGATAGCTCTCTTAGTTCACAAATGTCTGACTTGATTTAATGAAGTTCAGTGTTCTGATACATCTTGTAGCTTGATATTGGATGGATGTGTTAGTTTAAAAAATATCTCTGGTTGAAATGCTGTTGATCCCTTACCACTTAAACTTTCAGGCAGGCTTTGGAAAAGTTACACACAAGGTTGATAATAAGAGTATTGATTATTTGGATTTACAATTGTATATTAAAAATGGCAAAATAGAATCCAGTTTGTATGTAAAGAAAACCTACAGCAATTCATTTTTGCACTACAAGAGCTGTCACCCTTCCTATGTTAAGAGGAATGTGGTCAAGGACCAGATGATCAGGTTGTCTTGTATCATCAGTGAGGATGACATTTTTACATTTGAACGAGGTATATTGAAGGATTTGTTTGTCCAAAGAAGTTATCCGCTTGACATGCTTTTGATGCTTCAACATGAAGTACTTAGAAGAAGGTCTACTGATTTTGTTCCTATTCTACACGACACACACAGGTTGTGTGACAAAGTTATCAATCACAAAAGTGAACTTGATAGAAAAAATGTGCCAACAGGAATGGTACTACAACACAATTTTTTAGCACTCAAATTTAAGAGTGCTATTCATAGTGCTTGGGAAAACATTATCCCCGCAGATTTACATGACATACTAGGTAGAACCCCTACCTTTATAAACAGTAGAGGTTTGAACTTGAATGATTTGTTAAAGAAGATACCTAGATCCTTTGGACAAAGACCTGCCAAAATGGCTGAATGTGGCAACTGTAAGGCTTGTAAATTTATCAACGATGGTCCTTATGTCTGTTTATGTAACTTCAAGAGAACTCTGAAGAGTCCTGGCCACTGTAATTGCAACATAAGCATGGTCATTTATGCTGCCACCTGTTTATCTTGCCCAGCGTTCTATATAGGTATGACTACTAGAAAGCTAAGACAAAGAATTTTAGAATATTATAGAGATATAAAAAATAAGAAAAACACTAATTCATTGTATATTCATACGAACCACTGCCCAAACTTTAAAAAGTTTATATTCTTTGTCATAGATAGGCTTTACAAAAAGGAGTTTGGGGGAGACTATAAAACTGTTTTGGAGGCAAGGGAATGCCTTTGGCATCTGAGATTGGATGCTAGTAATGCTCCAGGTATCAACGACACTTTGTCTCTAGCATGCATTTTAAGACATAAGGCAGCCTGTATTTGATACACAACAATGCTTTTTATACACATGGTAATGGACATGAGTTCCTGTTTTAATCAGCCTACTAACAACACATGTTAGTTTTTTTATTTTATTTTATCTTATTTTATTTTATTTTACTTTTTTCTGTTTTGATTAATCACATTGTGACCTTAATATATAATTTTATTTTATTTATTTTACATTTGTTAACCGGGCTAGTCCAACTGGATACATGTCCATTTTCAGTGGAGGCCCGAGGAGAAAAGCTCCACTATCTAATGCATAATAACAAAAAAATACATTCAAAGTACATAGGTAATTTAAGACGCAACTAAAACAGGGATTTAAAATTACATGGGGAATTAAGACACAAGTAAAACAGGCATATAGGCTTTCCTTTCAGTAAGTTCAAAAAGGTGAATACAGAGACTATCAAATTTGTACAGTACAGGCCAAAGTACAAAGGTAATTTGAGATTCAACTAAAACAGGCATTCATAATTACATAGGGAATTTAAGACTCAACTAAAACAGGCATTTAGGCTATCTTTTCAGTAAGTTCAAAAGGTGAAAACAGAGACTATCAAATTTCTTCAGTACAGGTATATAAAATGTGAGACAGAAATAATTAAGTAGTTTAAAAGCAAAAGATAGAGTTACTAGAAAATTTTAGTTTGAAGTTGAGAGAGTCAATTTCTCAGGTAGAGATGAAAATAAAACGGAGAAATAGAGTTGGGAGACAGTGCAAAGGGTGCAGGAGAAGGTAGGAGGCACGTGATCAGCTAGGGTTATTGCAAGAGCAAAGCCAGTGATTGGTTAGAAAATGTTTCAGTTGAGTTTTAAATAGTGTGATAGAAGTTTGGGCTAAGAGGTCTGTAGGAAGTTGATTCCAAATTTTACCAACTGAGTTGGAAAATATAGAGTCACCTGCTGTATTCTTTGATAGAGAGGTTTGAATCAGTATTTTATTGGAAGAGCGTAGGGTTTTACGTTGTTATAGGGTTTTATCAGGGTGGAGAGCATTGGTATCTTTTCTGGGTGGTGAAGGGCTTTATGGGCAGTTGTAAGCTGATAGTATTGAATTAGGTGAGGTAACTCCAGCCACCCTAGGTTAAGGAGGTTCAGGCAGTGATGTGTTTTATATGGAGAGGCAGTGGCAAATTTGGCAATGTTGTTATAGGCTGTTGTAAGCCTATTGATGTTATGTTTAGAAAGATTAGTATATATGGGGATGCATATAGTAGAGTAGAGATAAGATAAGTTCTGGCTATGGTAGTTCTTGCTTCAGGAGTTAAGAAAGATTTGATTCTGTAGAGAGAACCTAATTTTTGTTAGTTGCTTTTATGATAGAGTGGATATGAAAATCAAATTTTAGTAGGTTGTCGATAGTAACTCCTAGAAGTTTGGTTGTTTGGTCAGGAGAGATAAGGGTGCCATTGTTAGAAGTAAGTGTGAAACTAATAGGGGAGACAGGTGTGTGGGTGAGAAGAGGAGAAGTTTAGTTTTCTTAGGGTTTAAGAGAAGGCAGTGATTGGAGAACCATTGTTCTATGGTGGTAAAAGTTTTTGAGTAAGTGAGTGGAGGTCAGCTTGGGTTGTGGCAGAGCAGATGATGGTGGTGTCATCGGCATACTGAATGCAAGTAGTTAGTGGGTGGCTAGATACAGGTCATTAATAAAGATGGAAAATAAAAGAGGACCTAAGATGGAGCCCTGAGGTACTCCTAAAGTGGTAGGGAGAAGTTCGGAAAGATTGTTGTTCCATAAAACAGCTTGTTTCCGATTCTGAAGATAGGAAGTAAACCAGCTTAAAGCAAGATTATTGAGAGGGAGAGAGATTTTAAACAATGTAGGAGGAGTTGGTGATTCACCATGTCAAAGGCTTTTGACAGGTCTACAAAGAATGCAGATGAAAGAAGATTGTTATTCCGGTTTATATTAATGGAGTCTATGAAGGATAATAAGGCTGTTGTGGTGCTATGGTAGGGACGAAAGCCATGTTGGCAAGTAACTAAAAGGTTATTAGATAGGAGGTGATTTAAAAGCTGTTTGTGGATGCATTTCTCCATTATTTTAGCAATAGGAGATAGCAGTGCTATAGGGCGGTAGTTCGAGTACTCAAATGAATCGCCTTTGAAGAGAGGGATGATGTGGGAGATTTTCCAGAGTGAGGGTATAGTACTTTTTTTTATGGTTCTGTTGATTAGAATAGAGATAGGGTAGGCAATAGCTTTAGCACCTAGCTGGAGATATTCTGCTGGCAATTTGTCAGCTGAGGGGTTGAGGGTTTGAGTTTCTGAAGTAAATTAAGAATATAGGAAGTAGGTATGGGTTTAAGTTGAAATAGAGGTGGAGTGCAGTTAGTATTACCTAGTAAAGAGAGGTCAGGGCTTTGTTGGTTGGCCAGTTTAAGTATGGTTGAAGTAAAGAAGTTATTGAATGCGTTAGCTGTTTGTAGGGGAGAGTCAGGGCAGGAGCCTAGTGGGTTGGGGGTTTCAACCTTGCCGGAGGATAGTAGTGAGTTAATTGATTTCCAAAATTTTGTGGTTGGTGGTGGGAGGATTGCTGTAGTTTGGTGTAATAGTTCCTTTTATCTTGTTTGATAGCAAGCTTAGTCTTGTTCCTTTTTTGTTTGAAGCTAAGGTGATCAAAAAGAGTCTTTCGTGGTTCTCCATTTAGTCCATGCTTTATTCTTACTAAGGATAAGTTGTTTGGTGTTGGTTGTTAGCCATTGAGCTGTCTTAGATTTCATTCATATAGAACGGATGGGGGCATGATGATTGAGAATAGTAAGAAAGGTATTATTAAAGTGGTTAACAGTTTCATCTATTGGGAGAGTTTTTAGAGGTGACCAGTTAATCAAGCTGAGTTCATTTTGAAACTGCTGAAGGTTAAAATGTTTTTTGCTGCGAGATGAGCGAATTAGGGGAGGTGTTGTTAGATGAGTTTTGTGCCTAATGATGTATGTGAGAGAGTGGTCACTAAGGTCGTCTGGGAGGGTACCTGTTGAATACATTTGTTGGGGACTATTAGTCAAGATCCAGTCGAGAATGGTTTCTTTGTTATTGTTTTTATTTGTTCTAGTTGTGGAGTTAATGGTTTGATGGAATCCTGCAGGTTAATAATGGTAGATGGATTAGTTTGTTTGCACATGTTCCAATCAATATTAAAGTCGCCTAGTAGTATTGTTTCTTGAAGGAGATTAATTGAAAACCAGTTTAGTAGGTCTTCTAATATGGGGGAATTGTTGCCTGGGGGAAGATAAGTGCAGATAATATTAATAGTTTTGTGTGAGTTTAGGGAGAGTTTGGAAATAATCAGTTCAACATTAGAGTCATGTGGTGGGGTAAGGGCTGATTTACTTATTTCCAGTCCAGTTTTGAAGAGTATAGCTACTCCTCCACCTTTTTTGTTAAGACGATCTTGTCTTAGGATGTTATAGCCAGGGGGGATAATTTCATTATCTTTTATTGTGGGTTTCAGCCAGGTTTCAGTAAGACAGAGAATGTCAAACTGTTGGACTTCTAGTAGGGCATGAAGAGCAGGAAGTTTGTTACATATGCTACGGATGTTAAGATGAGCTATTGAGAGATTTGGGAGGTTTAGTTTGTGGTGTAGACATAGGTTTCATAGTTTGGGAATTAGGGATGGTATGTCTGTGTTTGGGCCTGGGTTGGGGTGGATGTCCCATCAATTAATGATAAACCATGAATAAGGTTAGTTAGTTGTGAGGTTTTGATGCTGTGCAAGTGTTTTGTGAGTCAAAGAATAAGGTATTTGATGTGTGAGAGACGATGATATTTAGGTTCAAGATATGAGTTGCTGTATATGGGACTGTGATGGGTTGTGAGTGTAGTTGGGGGTAGCTAGGGTATGTTTGTGTGAGTACAAAAGGTAGGATTTAAAGGTTGCTCATAGTAGGTTATGATGTAAGTACAGGTAAGAATAGTTAGAAGAGTTAGTAGTAGGAGAGGAAGGTGAGTGTAGGACATGTTGAGATGAGTGGGATTGTATATAGTAGGTATGTGTTCAGAGAGGAAAGGGTGGGTGTGGGATTGGACTGCTATGGAGTGGGTGGAGAGAAGAATATGTCCGATTGGCTAGGGAATGTGGTGGGTGTGGTTATGCGGGATAAATGTAGAGGTCCCAGGGTGGGTGGGATATGGGGCAGGAGGGAGGAGTGAGCCAAGGGCTTAACGGAGCGGGCAGAGCCAAAGGAGTAGGAAATTGCTGAGAGGAAACAATCAGCCAGGTATAATAACAGCAGGTAACAACGGCAGATCAGTAGTCAGGAATCAGAAAAATGAATACTAGTTGTATAAATCCAAATACAGCAAAAGTAAGTATTACTTTACAAATCTGAACACTTTTAAAAGAAATGCCTGAGGTCTAATGGCTTACCAGCTAGCAGAATGTAATTGCTGAAGAGCACTTGTGTCCTGGTGGGAGACTAGAGATTTAAAGATGGCTCCATGCTCAGCAGGATACTAATATAGACTTTGTATTGGGGAGGGAGATAGCACAAGGGGTGTAAACCAGGTGGAATGCAAAGAAACCAGAGAGGCAATCAGTGGAAATGAGTGAAGGCCTCAGAGAGGGTAAGTAATAATTCAAACTACCTGTAAAGTGAAGGAGAGAAGAGACAGCAAAGTTTATTAAGGTTGGGAGTGTGTCTTTACATTGACTTGCTGATTAGTAACCAGTTTGTGCACAGATTAGAGTAGGGAGATACATTAGCAATGATAGAGATGCAAATAAGCATCTTAGATGAGATATCAATAAGAAATATTGATCTTTCAAAAGTTTAAGACTTGGTTAACAAACACCTAAAGGGTTAACTAATTCATTATTTGTTTGTTTTACTAGTTCTGTTTAATTATGTGCTAACTGATATGTGTATTTAAAGTTTGTTTTCAATGAAGTTAACTGACTCTGAAGATGCCCAGGAGGGTGAAAGCGCTTAGTCAGTAAATTTTTTTCAACAGCTTTTTTAACATTTTTTCAACATTTATATTTGGACAATAAATGTTCTGTGATTTTACCTGTTATGTTACCTTAGTGCCTTTCTGTTTATCAGTATTTTGCATGTTTTGGAAAAGTTATATAGTAACAGACTGCAGTTTTGGCAGATCTACAAGGGGTAGACATAGAATGCCTAAATCCTGTAATGTTTTCCAAAATTCACAGAGAAACTACCCCCAGGATTCATGAAGCATGGCGCAAGGATGGTGTTAACCTTGTGCCGAGCATGCAGCATAGAGATGGCGCAGCAGCACCATATGCATATTAATGAAGGCATGCTGCCATACCGTCCACGTGCACAGGAAATGTGTGCAAGTGCAGGGGGCGTGTTGAAGTGCTGCATGAAGGCATGAACATGTCCGCTACAGTCACGCTACCAAAAATGCTGACTAGTACAGCCTGCCTCTAATAGTAATCAATCCTGTCAGTGTCTGTGGATACTGAAATGTATGCATAGCATACAAGAGAGTTCCGTGAACACCAAAATAAAATCACAGGAGTAAATACACAAGCACATAACTGAATGTTGAGACCCCGTCTCTAGAACTATTACATTTAAAACCCCGTGTCCGTATTTCATTGTTGTGTTGATTTTTATACCAAGTGGAAGCAAAACGCAGCATGTTTGCATGCCACTGCCCTTTGCAAAGCCTAGCCCAATGGTTAGAGCATTCACTTAATATCTGCACATTCGCGGTCCAAGTCGTCCTTGTCTGGATAGCCCAAAAATGAATGGGCATAACCTGGGTCAACCTACCACGTCATGAAAGATAAGTATTTGCTGTACCTATGTGCATGAAGTACAGCATGTGAAAGACCAAATATGCTAGGGTTGGCCTCACAACCATAATGGTATCAGATATGTAGAGTCGGTAATGTGTACTGCTGTCTGTGCCATGGGCTAACAATCAAAGAAGGGATGGATGGTGTATATGTGGATTTTGGGGGGGTGGTTGGTAATGTAATAATCCGCCAAGGGGAGACTGGGTCGGATGTACAATAGGTTAACTGGAGGTGCATGAGGGAGCAGTGTGGGAACCCAAAAGGAAACTAAAGAACATACATTCACATCCCCAATACACCCTGTCAGGTCATATTGCAGAACGCAATTCCACAAACATATGAACATTAAAATGTATGATATACATGTACAGAAACGGTACCGGCTCACACCACATAATGGTTTGGCCTGAACTGAGCCATCCAACCCCTACACACCTGGATACATAAATGAATACCCATCGTTCCCTCCACAGAACACCACCCCCCCCTTGCTGAACGTCCACCAAAACCACCCATACTCAGGCTGCTAGCTTGGGCCAGCCATATCTGCACATAGTGCCCCCTACTCACATCTAGTAGACAGTCTCACCCTAAGCAGTCTCAGGCCTGCAAACTAGGTATCCCATGCATGTACAACCCTCCCTCATTTTCATATAACCAAAAGAATGGAGGTCATCAGCATCCACAATTTTTGGACATCCCTCATGGGATAAGTGTCTGTTCTCAAGATTAGACTTGGTGGCACAACACGATTTCTACCCCCGTTGACATCCAGACACAAGTTGGATTAGCAGTACTTGTCCACAACCCTGCTCAGCCTCCACCTGGTCCTGCAGAACCTACGAACTGGGATTAAACACCTGACCGTGATGCACATCTCACCATGTGCATTATCGTGAATATATACCTTTCACATGTTCCCAAGAAGCTTCCCCATAGCCATCTTCCAAATAGTACACGTCCACAAATTGTATACCCTGTCCAGGTTCCACATTGTAGTGATGCACACAACCCCTGTATACAAACGGTACAGATCCCTCCCAGATGCGGGTGTTCATATACATGGCCATTTATAACCCCAGATATGTAGTCATATATCTATAAATGTACATACTTATATTCGCATAGCTACACATCACACATACATGCATATAAGTAGTTGTCAAGTATGTGTCCTATTCATAAATATATATACTTGCAAATGTATACATGTGTCTCTCAGAAACATATGAACATTAACATGTACTATACATATGTACACCAACTGACTGTCACATTTGTTGCCAGTAGTGTGGAATGCCTGTAGTAAAGTCATATATCCTAACTACCATCCATGCAGAATGTATCACGGATGGTTTAGTGGTCAAACCAGTGACTATGGTGTTTCTCTTCCTGGATCCAAGCCATGCAAGGGCTGCTAATTTTATATGATATGCCGAACACTTACATAATTAGTTCTCATGTGTAATGTCTAGGTTACCATATAGTCAGACTAATTAATTCATTGTAGTGTCATGTTAATGGGAGTAAGTATGTAAGGAAGTAAGAGTCTAATCTTGACATAAAGACAAGTGTGTCCCATGTGGGATAACACAAAAATTGTGAATAGAGTCCTCTTGGTTACTCATGTCACCAATGTTTGTGGACTAAATGTTAGGGATTCCATGGGATACATGTAGTGAGTCAACCAGTGGGATGGGTCTACAGGGTTAGGGAGCAGCCATTGTGTACTGGTGTGGATACACTGCGAATCCAACTGGAGAATGGATGACTGCAGTGTTAGTGAAGTGTTGGGGTGGGTGTCTGGGGAACTAGGAGACATGGGTATATGGGTATATATGCAACTGAAGCAGCACAGCAATAGCACATTGGTCAGAGCATTCGCCTAACAAACAGGCATTCACGGTCCAAGTCCCACACTAGCACATATAATTTTCCATGTGGAATGTGTATATAAACATATTTATACATCGTATTGCTGTACAACCTACATATCAACATGTACATGTGAAATGGAGTACTGCATGAAATGTTTAATTAATGTCATTCAATCTCAGTGTTAGTGACATAATGAAAAAGTTACTATTAAGCAGGTGTAAGCCTAAATATGCAGTAGTAAACATATATAAGCACCAGTATGCATGTTTAAGTGCGTTTGCGCGGGGGTACTTTTCCATTAAGGGGGCAACACTATCAATGCAGTTGCTGACTTCCGAATCCAGTGTCAAACCATGTATTTGTGTTAGTCTTAACATGTGTGTGCAAAATGTAGAAGTTACAGTTGTTTTCATTTTGTTTTTACATTTTATCCATTTAACTGATTTACACACAACTGTTAACATTAACATCCACACAACTTGGCTTGAGGTTGGAGTCGGAGCTCAGCACCCACATTGAAAGTGTTTGCCCGAAAGCAGAATAGTGCAAAAACAAAGACAAAGGCCTACTATTACAGCAGTCTATCCATTATAGGGAAAGCAGGCACTGTAGAAAACATATTCATTGTCAAATACCCATCCTCAACATCTCAATTATACTTACTTGGCTTCTTTTAGCCGCGAGGATGCGATTACAATCAGTAAACAGTGATCATTTGTTTTTTTAAGAGTGTCAGGCATGGATTTAGGAAGGCATCGCTGAACCAGGAAATAACTGTGTTTATGATGTATACATCTGTTGCTATTGTACAAGGATTTTACATAATTAATCCAAGTTGAAGCCTAATCATAACAACTTGTTTCTATTAAGCCCTTCACGGCAAACATATACATAGCAATTTCACTGTCATTTAATCATTTCATATGCCTCACAGAGGACTGAAGACTGTCTGATTACAAATGGTCAGCAAGACTACGCCTTTGTAAACTGCAAGCACAGGCAGTTACTTCATGTTAGGCATTTCATGCAGTGTACATATCACCATGTCATGACAAATTAACAGAAGAAAGGAATGTCATGTTATTTGCAAGTATTTCCTTATTGCTGAATTCCTGTTTGTGTGATTTACAGGGGCAACACTTTAAAGCAATCGCTCCGCTGTAATGCAGTACCTTAACACTTCTGTCAGGCAGACGTGTGTAAAATTAGACTAGTTACTTGGTTAAACATTTAATTATTAACACAAGCATTCTATACCGGCATGTGCTCAACAGACATGTTAATGAGGTGCATTACACCTGAATGATTGCATTAATAGTGTTGCCCAGATAACGGAAATGTACCCATTCAACAGTATAGCACATGTATTCAATTACGTAGCTGTATGTGTGTTAATGTCTATATATATATATATATATATATATATATATATATATATATATATATATATATATATATATATATATATATATATATATATATATATATATATATATATATACACACACACACACATAGATATAGATTATATATTTCAAGAACAAACCTCGTGACACCAAAGCATTAGAAAAGAATGAAAAGGAAAACACCAGCAGCTCCTGTATCATGTACTGGTGTAACTCCCAAGGCAAGTGTGCTTCTGTCCGACACATGGGTTCAGACTGCAGTCTGGGTAATAATAGGGTTGCTGACGTTACTCACCAGGCTTATTGCCAAATGTATGGGTATGTCTCGCCAACCCAGTCACTTGGCTGATTGTGACATATATGGCCACTATATAGGAAAACTACAAAACAAGCTCCCCAACACATCCAGTGGTTAGACACTCACAGCCACTAACACACAGGATATGACTGACAAACACACACACCTGCTATGCCTCGGAATAGAACACCTACCTAACTAACTACTTTAACAAACTGCAGCATTACGCAGTTACAGAATGCCTTCATACCTTCAAGTGTGTGAGCATGCCCAGTATGGCCATCTCATCTATAGCACATGTGTGGATGAAGTCCAGGTAGTTTGTACTGCGGTGCTGACCTTTGTGTTGTACACTGACAGGTAGCATGCTGTGTCTGCAGGGTATCCATTGGTCATTTGGCATTGACTGTTGCTACATGTCTGCATAGCGAGGGGGGGAAATACCTGACTGTATCTACATTCCTACACAGGAGCAGGGGGGCACACCTGACTGTTGCTATAAGTGTATGTTGGATGGGGGGAGGCACACCTGACACTTGTACACATTTGCTAGGACTATACTGGTATGTCAGGTACTCCATTTCAGTGTGTAGTCTTACTTATTGTGCTGGCTAGAGGCATACCAGTGTACTACAGATCTTAGCTTTAATTACCAACATATTAGTTTCTGATGTCTTAGCCTTCACAACTTACATCCAACTGCCTGGCCTGCTGTAGTCTGTCTGTGTGGGTCTGCGGGAGGGGTTACCCATAGGGCGCATTCAGAGGCCATAGTACAGCATTTGTTTGTGTCTGTCTGCACCTGTTCTGCTGGCTGAGACTTGTGTGGGTCTTATGGACACACATGTCGCTCAGCCCATTACCTGTAGTGGGTTTTGTCACCCTGTGTAGTACTGGCTACTATGGTGACTCCATTATGTGTTTCAGATGTCATGGTGCAACTATGGGTATCTACTGTCCGCTGCCTTAACATTCAGCCACCCAATTCACTTGCATATTCACATCCATACCATAGCTACAGGTAGCAACACATTCTACTCCATTTGGCAATTGGTAGGTTGATTGACTTACCTTGAGGGTGTGCCAGACTTGAGGATGATGCTGGAGGGCTGCCTATGTCAGATGCCCATAGTACACTCCCTATACATGGTTGAGCACAGGTAGTGTTAAGTTTGGCATCCCTTTTACTGTCTGTGCAAGTCAGAGAGGATGTCATTCCCTGGGTCCCTACTGTATCAGTGCATATGCTATGTGTTGCCTCTTTGCAAAGGCCAGGTCATACTGGGCACACCTCCTTCTGCCTTCTGGGCCAGGCTCAGCTTGTTCCCCCTCCGAGTCATTCTGTGCCTGTACAGGCCTTGGCATTGGTGGGGGGCTGTGTGTCCCTGCCTCATGCTGTTCCTGCTGCAGCAGGAGCAGGATCATATTGTGTAGCATAGCACATACCATAACAATTTGGGTGCATGTAGCTGGTGAATACTGCAAGGCTCCACCGGATGTGTCCAGACACTGGAACCATGTCCTGAGCATCCCAAACACACGCTCGATTATATGTCTGTCCTGTGCGTGTGCCTCATTATGGCACTGTTGTTCAGGTGTGTGTGTGCATTTCTGATGGGTGTCAGCAGCGACGGCTCCTGTGGGTACCCAACATCCCCCATTAGGTGACCATAGGGAATCTCCATATAGGCAATTATGTGGTACAGCTGTGTCAATTGCCATATTTCTGAATCATCATAGCTTCCAGGGCAGCCAGCACACACATTCATTATAATGCCCTGGGCATCACATACAACCTGGCAGTTGATGGAGATGATGCCCCTGTGGTTGATGAAGGTCCTACCCTGCTCACCAGGTGGTGCTTTGATGCATAAGTGCATGCAGTCTATAGCACCCACTACCCCAGGGTATTCTGCTATTTGGTGGAAGAGACGCATATTGCTGGTCAACACCTCACGTGTGTTGAGGAAATAAATGTGCTCACTGGCATGTGCTGACATGGCATCCAGGAAGTGGAATACTCTGGATGTTGATGCCTGTGAGATCCCCATGATATCCCCAGTTGTGCTTTGGGAGGTACCTGTGGCTAGTATGCCCAGGCCTACACATACCTTGGTATCCACTGGGATGGGTTCCCCTCTGCCAGTTTGATGTGTCAGGTGTGGTCAGCACAGCTCAACAATTTGCTGTAGGAGGTCTCTGTCCACCCAATAGCACTCCGCTATCTCCAGCTCATGTAGCCCCTAGTAGGTTACCCTGAGTCTGTACACTCTTCTCTGTCTCCTCACTGTGGGTTGTTCAGCAGCATTCACATCCTCACCACCCTCAGCCTCTTGCACATGTTGTTCTATGTTGCCTGCTGCAGCCCTTCTCATTTTGTAGGTTTGTTTGTTAAAATTTCCCTGCTTGTATACACCAGTGGTGTAGAGTGTGGAAAAACCAGAGGGGAAGGTGTTTGCTTAGTTTATAGTAGTGTTCTGGGCTGGGCTGGTCTGCTGCCTCTGTAATTGGCTGATCCTGATACATTTCACCTGTCAGCTCAGCTAGTTCTCCTTGATTACTTTCCTACTGCTGTTTTCCCTTCCAATTGCCCTAGGCAGGTTTAGACACACCTAGCTTAGCCATGCTAAGCTAGGAGCAGTCCCGAGCCACAGGGCTCCAATCCACTTACAGTATGCATGACATACCCCCCATGATGTCACTTATATCCAAGTCTTGCACCCAGCTATCTATACTCTTACACTCTTGGGACCTGCCTCACGCCCTGGGGAAAACAGGGATTCACCATCCTTCACCTCATTTGCATACGAGTGCCTGCTAATGCATAGTTACATGTCCCATACTGAGCCTCCCCTAAACTAACCACTGCTTACCATCACACAAACCCGCACACACCCGCTCACAACTGCTTAAAAGTGCCTTACTCACTCTGTATCCAAAGGCCCTTGTTCTGCCCAGCAACAAAATAACCGGCCTCTGCAAGGCTTGAAACCAGGACCCTGCACACCACAGCTGATGTGCTTTACCACTAAGCCATGGCAGATATGCTGGCACTGGATGTTATCATGAACATATCATCCATCACAGTCATTCATCAGTATAGGACATGTATTCCATTACGTAGATGTATGTGTGTTAATGTCTATATATATATATATATATATATATATATATATATATATATATATATATATATATATATATATATATATATATACATACATAGATATAGATTATATATTTTAAGAACAAACCTCGTGACACCAAAGCATTAGAAAAGAATGAAAAGGAAAACACCAGCAACTCCTGTATTATGTACTGGTGTTAATCCCAAGGCAAGTGTGTTTCTGTCCGACACATGGGTTCAGACTGTACTCTGGGCAATATTAGGGTTTCTGACTTTACTTACCAGGCCTATTGCAAAATGTATGGTTATGTCTTGCCAACCCAGTCTCTTGGCTGATTGTGACATATATGGTCACTATATAGGGAAATTACAAAACGTACTCCTCAACACATCCAGTGGCTAGACACTCACAGCCACCAACACATAGGATATGACTGACAAATGCACACACCTGCTTTGCCTTGGAATAGAACACCTACCTGACTACTTTAACACACTACAGCATTACACAGTTACAGAATGCGCCTCCGTGATTACTGGGTCACAGCAGTCCAAGAGGTGCATTTCTAGGTGGGTGACATCAGCAGGATTGCCATAGTTGAGTATAGGAGTTGTACGGAGTGTGAGTAGTCTAAAAAGCATTGTTCAGTCCTCAGGCAGATGGACACACACATACACACACACCCTTGGCATGTCTGGGATTAGAACACCGACCTAACTACTTTTTCACACTACAGCATTATGCAGTTACAGAACGTGCTAACGAGATTAGTGGGTCACAACAATCCCAGAGGTGTATTCATAGGTGGGTGACATCATCAGCCTTGCCAAAGTTGAGCATAGAACATGTACGGAGTGTGAGTACTCTAAAAAGCATTGTTCTGTCTTCAGGCAGATGGACACACACTTAGCATTTCTGGGATTAGAACACCAACCTAACTCCTTTATCACACTACAGCATTATGCAGTTACAGAATGCACTACCGAGATTACTGGGTCACAGCACTCCCAGAGGTGTATTCCTAGGTGGGTGACATCATCATCCTTGCCAAAGTTGAGTATAGGGCTTGTACGGAGTGTGAGTACTCTAAAAAGCATTGTTCTGTCCTCAGGCAGACACACACACACACACACACACACACACACACACACACACACACACACACACACACACACACACGTGGTGGGATCAGAACACCTGCCTATTTACAGATCACTATTACAGTACTACGCAGTTACGAGTCACGCCACAGAGATTACACATTCCAAGGCAGTCATCATGACCTTCTAGGATTGCAGACATCAACGGGGATGCTGACAGTTAAGATGTACATAGCTGTGAACCTGTGTATCTAAAGTAGGAGTCCATCCTGAGCAGGAACACTGCACTACATATATCTGACACTGGTCATCTACACAACGTCTGCTGCTGTCCATCACCTTAGATGTATCAGTCTATACCAAGCACAATACTACCACTCACAGTGATGTCAAGCTAGGAATGGCAACTGCTTGACCAACACAATAACCCAATGTCTTGCTGTAATTACGAGGTTGTCCAGTGTCTGTCATTCTGGGATGACATGACTGACAGAAGACAAACCTTTGTCACAGATCACATGCATACATGATTCAAGGGAGTGGTGATAATACCTAGGTTGCATTTGCCCATATAGTGCCATTCCAAGGCAAATGTCCTAAACACAGGATAACACCCTGACACTTAGAAGACAATTGTATTGTATGCTTATGCTAGCCAGTGCTAGATGTGTTGCTGTTGTAATCACAGCTGCTCACTGTAGAACCTACAATGGGGAATACTGACATATGTGCAGTGAGGAACACCTGGCTGATGGCTCTGTAGTGCACAATAGCAACACCACCATATAACTCAGAACCAGATATGTGGACCATAACATTTGTATGGACCACTCCAGGTGGTGGTGCCCCCACATTCATAATGACTACTCACATGTACAGACCAGTGCTCCAACATAAGTCATCACAGATGAGCCAGGTGCAGGTCACAGTGTCAAAAGCTGCATTGTAGGATGTAATCCTCAGACACCACCATGTCCTCAGACCACCAACACACATCCATACATGTGGTATGACATATAATGGTACAACACTAAGTAACCTTTGACTGGTAGACTGTATCTAGCCCTACAACAACTGTGCAGAGTATCCATGTACTGACACAGTTGCATCATGTGTTATGCAATGCAATGATGCCACTGTTTGGAACCAGGTCAGCTGTACACATACCAGGGTCCCTTGCATATTGACAGCATTAACAGATGACTGTTGCTGTGCACCATTCAGTGTGTACACAGCCTGGCATGAAGCTATGATTGTACATAATGTTTATGTGGAGAGGAAATTGTTTTGACATTTGTGTAGGATACAACCTGGGATATGGACAGGTCCCATGCAGCCTGTATGTATGGCATTAGAGAGCGCAGCTTGTACTTGCATAGTTGTTATTACATAGGCTCTGTAGTGTACATGGATATATGAAAGTGTACCTGTTGGGAGGGGACAGTGTGTTTATGTTTTCCAAGACCCTATCTGGATGAACAGGTGCTATTTCCGTAGGTGCAGTACTTCTCATGACATAGTGCTGTGAAGAACAGCAGGTCTTGTTGTTGCCATTATGTTTCATGACACAGCTATGGAATCCTCTGTGTTTGGCCTCATAATATGTGGATGATTAGTTTCACAGTAGCTTTGTGTGGCATTATATGGTGTATCTGCATCTTACTGAGGCTGACCATGGATCAACTTCCACTCGTGTGTTGACTCTTGCAACAGTTACCACCTTCTGTGGTACAGTTTAAGGCAGGGTACCACCAGTTTGCCTTCATGTTTGTGTTTGGTTGAATCCTGTTTCTGTTTCAATGGCACAATCACTGCACATATGTGAGCTCTTAAAGTGCATTTGTGTAGGACCCAGCATTTGCACATGCATTGTACATCTGCATGGGTGCCATGACGGTCACCACTTCGCTCTTTAGGAGCATAACAGTGGTTTTGAAAACTGACCATGTGTGGCATACTGTTAGCCCTGTTGTTGTGACTATGGTGATCCAGGTCATTGGTGTTGATGAAATCCAACATGTATTGAGCACATGTGTTGGTACATGATGAGTCTTCCCAGTTCATAATGGGATAGCTGAGTGGCCATGATTATGGTTTCCTATCTCAAAACTGGTATTCCCCATTACAGCACAATGACAGTTGGGAATTCTGAGGCATGGTGGATGATCTGTCACAAGATGCAATTTGGATTACACTTTTGCACAAAGGTAGTTGCTCAGCATAATGCATCTTACGCTGTGCAAGTGCAACTAGCGTGGGAGTGTACATATCCCTCAGGAAGTTGGACACACCTGTGGCCCATGTGTTCCAATAAAGGATGATGACTAAGAGGTGAGGTATGTGTTATAACATGGTCATGCAGGGGTGCTCTCCAAAGGATTGAACCATATCTCAATCACTGCACAGATATGTTTTCCATGTTTCAGATTGCTGTAAGTGAGTCCATATTAAGTACCTGATTTGTATCATTGAGTAGCAAGACCCACAGTTTATTTCTTGGCGGTCCCTGTTGCACCAGTGGACTTTCACTTGAACCTGGCATGATGAGGGCACTATAGGGGAAGCATGGGCCATTGTCAGTATCCAGATTCTCAGGGGTGACAGGTGCAGGCCCTGTCTGGCAAAGCATCATGGTCTGTCAACCATGTTATCCCAGGCAGAGAGATGCTGGATACTCTTTGAATTACACCAGTACATTACACAATTGTGGAATACAATCCTTGTCCCTGTACTGCTGCATCATTCTGGCCAGTGGCAGAATGCTAGCCAGGACTTGGGACATACCTGCATGGGCTACAAGACCTGACAGTTCCTACATGTGTTTCCATGCAGTCCAGGCTACTGCATCACAGGTCCTGCACAACAACACAGAATATGCCAGAGACATGTGTATAGTTCTAAAGGTGGTCTAAGTGTATGGGTATGTGTCTAGTCATGGCAGACAGGCAGTTGACAGCATGTTTGCCCTCATATAGCTTGGTGTGTAACATAGTGCTAGAGTTTGCATTCAGAAATGAGTATTGTTAGCCATGTTTCTGACCACATGTTCTGAAATGTGACACAATTATGCAAACTATGTCATACAGTATTTGTATTCTGTTGTCTGTCTATTCCAACTTGGGAGGCCTCTTGCTTGGCCAAATACTTAGAGGCCTCTGTGGATGTATGTGATATCTGGTGGCATGTGTGTGTGTCCTTACTGTGTTCTGGTAAGGGTATGAGTTGGTTGTGGTGATAAGATGCATGTGTTAACCTACACCTCTTGACTGTCTAGTTCAGTCATGGGTGTAGAATGGACTGCCTCCAAGCTCACCCCTGTAGCTGCATCCCAGACAATGTGTTGGGTGTGGTGTTAGGTGGGTTTGGCAGTGTACATGGCATAAAGATTGCATTCCCCCAGGATGGCCACATACACAAAGCTGACATTAGTAAACACCAGTAGCTGACTAGTGGATATGCCTGTATGAGCATTCAGTACTGCAAATACCACGTACTGTGTTTAGTTTACTTACTGCTTATGAATATGTTTTAGACAGTGATGCTCACATGTAAATATTTGTGTTATGGACGTGGCAACACTAGCTATTACAGGAACATGGTAGCTACCTTTAGTAGAAATCCCCCTCTGTGGGCCATATCACATCCTGATAGTTGATTACAGATGATGTAAGTTTGAACAGGGCTGTATCCTTGTCTATGTATATACTCACATACCCAGCAGTACCACAAGCTCTGTTGGGCACAGACACCCACTCCCCACACAGAGTCAAATATCAATAGACTCTGCTGCCACTATCGACATGATCAGGATATAATCAGATAGTGTACGCCATCACCTATTAAGCAGCTATTACACATGGGTAGCAGTTTCCTACATCTTACACTCCTACTGCAGATGTCACACTGGAGTTAAAGATGATATGCACCCTGTTTCATTACCGGTACTGTCAACATATTTCCAAGCAGCTGTTAGTCTGGCAATGAGAGGTTAGGCTACACAAATCTAAACATTCAACCAGTGTGTCTCTACTGTCAATATCCACTCTATGTAGGTGTGCACATAGCCTTTGGCACAGCCTTGTAACAAGGGTCAGTACACATTTGCAGAACATGTACACATGCACAGCTGTCATTGCTTGCAAGCAATACTATAGAGGTGGATATTAGGCAACGTGGACTTTTAAAGAAAGTTCACTGAAAAACTAGTAATCCCAAGGCAAACACTCCACCAGGCAGCAATGACACCAATGTAGTCCAGTCAATATTTTATTTAGCGCTTTCATCAGGTAAAATGACTTATTCAGAATACAACCTGTTAAAAGTATCAAACCTTGTCCAAACTCCGAGTATGTCTGGTGTAGAGTGTTACTAAAATTCTCACCCGTAAATTCTCACCACCGTAAATAGCACAAGTAACTAGAAACTGAGGGTATTGCTACTCAACGCCAGAAGTCTAAACCTCAAAAGGCACACACTCAAGGCACTCCTCAGTATGGAGAACATCGATATCTGTGCAGTAACAGAAACCTGGTTTAAGGTTCCAGACTGCACCCCAGCACTACCAGGCTATAACTCATACCACACCTTTCGGCCACAGAACCCGGACCGGAACACAAAAGGTGGGGTGTATCCATATTCATCAAGGATACTCAAACCTCCAGGTTAGTGGTGCAGCACGATGCATCAGAGATCATCCAAGTGCAACTGACAATGGGCAAAACTGCAATCCAAATTGTAGCTTGCTACAGATCACTCACCATGACCCAGGACCCACATTCCACATTTCTGGAGACACTGGGAAATATGCAGGTCCTACCAAACACCTTAATGCTGCGTGATTTTAACTACCCAAACATTAACTGGGAGAACTACTCAAGTACTAACTCCTTTGCCCAGCACTTCCTAGAATTTCTAACCTTAAACACACCGGACCAACTGGTCAACACCCCCACCAGAGGGAACAACATATTGGACCTGGTCATCACCAACATGGGTGACTGGTGTTCCACACCCAATGTCAACCCCTCGCTGGTTAGATCAGACCATAGACTGACTAATCACTCTGGATATTCACATTCCACCCACAACCCCAACCAAGGAAACCACCGTGAAAATCTTTTCCAAAACAGGCTTCACATTGCTTAAGACCGAGGTGGGAAGGTTCACGGCCCCCACGCCAATGGACAATGCTGTCCAAGATACTGAAACCTATGCAAAGGCACTCTATGATCATCTGCAGGAATGCATGGATTGTGCTATCCCAAGTCAAACTTAGACTCTCTCCCCCAAGAAAAGGAAACTGGTCTGGTGGACCCCTGCCATAAACAGGCTCTACAATAGAAGGAGGAAACTAGTACAGATAAGAGCAAAATCTCTAGAAGGACAGAAATCCATGATCAGTATCAGCAAGAAACTACGATCCCTCATGAAATCATCCAAGGCTAGCTTCAAAAGACAAATTTCCAAGGACCCTACAGATAACCACAAAGCGTTCTTTAGCTATGTCAAGAACCTAAGTGGGAACTCTCAGATCTGCTCTGAGTTGGTGCAGACTGTCACAAAATACACTGAACCAACTGATATTGCCAACATTTTGGCAGACAGGTTCAGTGCAAACTTCACACCCCTCTCACCCCTTAAACGGCCCATAACCATATCAGAAGAATGTATGGCCCCGGCAATCACTGACACACAGGTTAAAACAGCCCTATCCAAAGCCAAAAACACAGCCTCAATGGGACCAGTGCCCCAGGCTGTGTCTTACAACAGCTCCAAATGAACTAACCCCTCACCTAAACACACTGTTCAAACCCAGCCTCTCTACAGGCTACATACCCAGAGAGTGGCACACAGCAACAGTTATCCCACTCCACAAAGGTGGTGCTACAACGGACCCTGGGAGCTATTGCCCTATAGCCTGACTAGCCTGGTCTGCAAGGCTAGGGAGCATATCATCATGGAACTCATTAAAAGAGACATTGGGAACCACCAGACACTCAACCCAACCCAGGCCAGCTTGATTGAGAGCAGATCATGCCTACTGCACCTGTTTGACGTCTTACAGTCACCTAGACTTAGGTGAGGGGTGTGGTAGTTCACACATACTACCTGGACCTTGCCAAGGATTTTGACACCATTCCCCACTCAGATATTACTTATAAACTCACCAGCCAGTACATACACCCATACATCACAGGTTGGGTTGCCACAACAGGCTTACACACGGAACCCACATGGTAAGCCTAGCAGCCTCCAGGTCAAACTCTTAACCAATCACAACTGGTGTCCCACAGGACTCAGTCCTGGGACCCCTACTGTTTGCCATATACTTCTCAGAGATACAGGCAAACACAGGTGGACTACAGCAGACCATGTTTGGTGATTACTGCAAACTGGGAGCCATAACTGGCAGTCCAGCTGTCACAGATGTCCTTCAAGGGGCCTCACATGGATGAACACAGGGTGTCAAAGTCATGGCCTCCAGCTAAAGGCCACAAACTGCATGGTCATTCCATTTTGGGAAAACTAAACACCCACATATTAACACATGAGTGGCAGCCACTTTAATACACTTTAATACAGATGAGGTAATGGGTATGTGGGGACTACATTAGATAGTGATCTCTCCTTTGACAATAATATTTCCAAAGTAGTTAGGACACCCTTCTATGTAGGCCATCTGATTACTTAAGGGTTCGCATCTAGACATACTGACATTACTGTGCTGCTTTACTCAGCACTCTTCAATCCCATCATCGGGTATGATAAGCCATTTGGGATGTACCTCAGAACACACATCCAACAGATGGATAGTCTGCAGACATACCTCGCCAGGAGGATTACTGGCCTCAGACATGTGTCCTATGCTGGCAGACTGAATGAACTCTTGCATTACTCAGTGGCATCTCGTTTACTCAGAGATGATCTTTGCTGGCCAACAAAGCCATGTCCAAGTCAGGCTTAATGGATATGCTCCACCTATGGGAATCCATGTCACAGTGAGCCACACACTGTAATGAGCTACACCTTGCCACAACCATAACTGGCAGGTGCTGGAGTGACAGATTACTGTCACAGGTACTCCCCATGCTTTGGAACTACATCCCTGATTACATTATACAGAGCCCCTCACTAACACTCCAGGGAAACCTTGCAGAGTGGATGGGGAACAGTGGATACACCCCAGGATCCTGTAATTGGCTCTGATCCACAGAGGGACAGTTAGTTAATCAATGGGGTGGCGACAGCTGACACATTTTGGCTAGGCTTAGGAATGGCCTCGGGCAGTTAGCCAAGTACCTACCTATGTACCTATGAAGCTATACATACAGTATCAGCATATGCTGATAGCTTAATTTACTGTTCAGGTGTTGACTTACCTTGTGCCAATAGCAGTTGTGTGTGGAATAGTTGAGGGCTGCCTATGTAGGATGCACACAGCAGACCACCTATACATGACAATTTACAAGTGGTCTTGTGTGTGTGTGTGTGCCATCCATGTTTACTGTGTGTGCAGGTGGAGAAGGGTGTCAGTCCGTAGGTGCCTACACTGTCAGTGTGTGTGCTATACGTTCCCTCTTTGCCAAGACATGGGCATACTGGGTATGCCTCCATCTGCCTAATGGGGCTGGCTCAGGGTGTTCATGGTCTGAGTCCCTCTGTGTCTGTGGGGCCCTTGGCAATGGTGGTGAGCTGTGAGGGCCTTCACCATTCTGTCCCTGCAGCAGCTGTTTCCGCAGGATCATATTGTGTAGCATGGCACATACTATGAAGATGTGGGCACATGTGCCTGGAGAGTACTGCAAGGTTCCACCAGATATGTCCAAGCAACAGAACCATGATTTCAGCATCCCAAACACATGCTCTATGATTATTCTGGTTTGTGCGTGTGCCTCATTATGGCATTCTTGCATGGGTGTGTGTGCATTTCTGATGGGAGTCATCATTCACGGTTCCAGTACATAGCCAGCATCCCCCACCAGGTGGCCATATGGGATGTCCCCTCTCGCAAATACCTGATACAGCTGTGAGGCATGTCAGATGTGGGAGTCGTGTAGCTTCCAGGGCTGCCAGCACACACATCCATAATGATGCCCTGGGTATTGCACATGACCTGGCAGTTGATGGAGGGGTATCCCTTGCGGTTTATGTATCACCTACCCTGCTCACCAGATGGTGACTGGATGTGTATGTGCATGCAGTCTATTGCACCCAGTACCTCTGGGTATTCTGTCACACGGTGGAAGAGACGCATATTGCTGGCCAACTCCTCCTGCATTCAGGCGAAGTATATGTGCTCATTGGCATGTAGTAACATGGCATCCAGAAACTGGTGGAGTACCCTGGATGCTGATGCCTGTGAGATCCCCAGGATATCCCCAGTTGGCCTTTGAAAGATACCTGTGGCTAGTATTCTCAAGCTAACATATACCTTCATGTCCACTGGGATGGGTTCCCCTCTGTTATTTCTGGCTCTGAGACGTAGCCGGCACAGCTCAATAAGTTGCTGCATGGTGCCCCTGTCCACCCTGTAGCACTCTACTATCTCCAGATCATTTAGCCCCTGGTAGGATATCCTGGGTCTGAACACTCTTCTCCTCCTCCGGTGCCTGAGGTGGTTGTCAGCATCATCCTCCACACCACCTTCAGTCTCTAACACATGCTGGAGAATCAAATCCATGGCAGCCCCTAACATGTACATATTAAAAGTTCCCCGTCTGTTTACACCAATGGTGCAGAGTGTTTGGGAATACACAAGTGTGTGTGAGGTGCTTTCACACTTTATACTATTGTGCTAGGGATGCTGCTGCTGTCATTGGGTATGTATGTGCAATTCCAGCTGCAGGGTATCTTAATTATGGGTTTTACAGTGAGTACTGCAATTGTGGGGCCTTTGGTGTCGAATTATGCTTGCCTGCTGTGATTCATCTGTTGCCCTTTAATTCACTTTTCAACCCGAATCCCTTCCCATTGTCAGGCATACATCCAGCTGCCGGCTTTCTTGTTTTGTACTTTCCCTACCCAGGAATGTGTTGTGAAATGTGTTATGTAGCTGATCTACTGCAATTTTGCTTTGTTCTGCTGTGACAGTACTGTTTTCTTTGAAGTACGGCACCTCCCCTTTCCTGTTCTGTAGGTAGCTACTAGCAGCCTTGTTAGCTGTTGTCAATGGCCCACTGTGGGTTCCTAGGTGTTAATTACTCATTTGTACTCCAATTTCCATGCTGCAGCATTTCCTTATCTTTTTCTCATATCCTTCCTGTTTCCGCTCTGGTGTGCACCGCGCACAGTCATTTACTGGGTTTACAGTGCATTTTCATCCACGTTTACATGGACATTCAGTTACCTTGTGTGCTCTCAGCTAAGCAAAGCTATGTCTACTTCAACACACCCCTATCCTGCAGCTTTGCTTAGCAACAGGCAAACCGGATTAGCAATGCTCCTATGTGCTTACAGCAAAGGTGGCACACCCCTCTCTTGATGTCATCTTTATCTCCAGGGCACACCTCGGTGTTGTAACGCTACACTGTGAGGTCCATCCTTACACCGGTGGGGAATTTGTGATTCACTATTACTCCTCTCATTTGCATGGCATTGCCTACTAATTCCTAGCTACCACACAGAGCACTGTCACAGCCCCTTAGCAACCCTTGCGCCATGGTGTGGTGTAGCATAGTGCCATTGACTATTATGGGGAAATCATGAAAAGTGTTACATTGTAGTTTTATTCCATATAATTCTATTTTCATTGTGATCCCGTTTGCGCAACGATGCCCTGCGCTTTAACTTTGCTTTAGTGTGGGCATAACATTAATGTTCTTTTTTATATTTTGTGCATGTTTTTTTTATGCCAATGGCTATATATTTAGCCATTGGCATATATTAACAGTATAATACATGTGTTTGGTCTGCTGTCATGCCTTCAATTTTATGTTTGCAAAAATGTAAACCGTTTTTTTTTTCGGTTTACATTTCTGCATGCTTAGACTATGCCTGCACCACTTCCTAAATTGCTATATACCTTTATTTGCATGCTACACTGCTGCACATGGAGTGATTAGCATACAGGCACCGGGAGCTGTGCGGGCATGGCATACACATGTAGTGCACATGGAAACAGCTTGTTCCTGAATCGCTCAGCAGCCATATTTGGTGTTAGATCACTGATGCTATGCCTGCACCTGGAGCAAGCTTCATGAATCCTGGGGTACATGTTGGTTGAAACTTAGAGAGCTCTGAATTTATATGTCAGGAATTATACTTTTATAGCCCATGCTACAGACTCATTCTTGATCTGTTCCCTCCAACCTGTTTGCTAATGTAGTTCATCACCAGTATGGACGCCAATAGTGTTAGAGCTGAACCCTTATATACACCCACTCCCACTAGGAATCCCTCTGTGACACCAAACTGTTCACACTTGAGTCACTGGATCCTAATACATAGCTTGCACTAATTCCATCAAAGTTTTGGGGACTTTAAACCATTGCAGAAGTGTCCTAATCAGTTTTCTTCGGAACTTGTCATATGCTTTCTCCAAGTCTAGGAATTTGCAGTTAGACTCTTTACGCTTCTCTATTGACTTCTTAGTTAATATGGAGGCTATACATAATCCCTGATATTCAATAAACTCTATGTAGATTCCACACAGACCCTATATGGAGTGTATTCCTGTATGAAATACTACTTTGTCATGCCGCATTGAGCAACTTTGCTCCATGAATATTAATGATGTGCGGTGTGCATAAGGAAGGTTTCATGGCTCGCCCCAGTGTTACTGGCTACGGAACCTGTATACTAAATGTGGATCATTCCACACAACCTTTTAGTGCCAGTAATCTGGTCAAACACTAAACTAATGAAAGGACAAAGGGCAAACATGCATTTTCTGAAGGATATGAAGCACAGAAAAGAAATATATTGACTTCAATCTTCAGTGATTTCACAATAAACTACACATTTTCAATGTACAGGCCAAAAATATGATGCAGATATCTGGATATTTTGCAAAATTGTGGACAGTCTGCCTTTTGTGTTTTATTTATTTATTTATTTTGCCAGTGTTTAGCTGTGCTCACCTGTTTTCCACAAAATGCAGCAGAGCACAGACTGGAGGAATGGACCACAAAGGTTGTAGACAAGACCCAGACAGTCACACATGAACCAGATGCATTCAAATAATAATATTGTGCATAGTGCAAACACGATAAGTGGCATTGCACTATGATTAACAGTGAGAACCTTACAATAACTACTAAGAAAGGAGATATTGTCTCACTAGTCACATGGCGGCAGGTGGCAAGTCTTGGTGTGGAGTGCAGATGGTCCAGGGTTCTAGTTCAGGGTGTGCAAATTTTGTTTTACTCTTGTGAGATTGCAGATTATGGCAATATACACAACTATTATGGCAACGATTATGGAAATATACACAACTATTTTTTCAACCTGGGCTCTCCTTGCAAAAGAACCTCAATGTGGAATCCCTAAAATAATTTTCAGTAAATTACTCCACCCCTGAAGGTCCTGCTCTACCTCCCGAACATACAGACTACCTCCTGCAAAAGCTCAGTCAGCTCATCTGAACTTATTCTGCATACTAATCTGGGCTCTCCTTGAAAAAAAACCTCAATGTGGAATCCCTAAAATAATTTTCAGTAAATGTATGTAGCCTTATACCTAACTTAAATATCTAAATTTCCATATTAGTTAGCCAGTCCCTCAGTGTGTGTGACACAGCAGCCTACCGCATACCGCAAAAACTCCCCTCTCAGTGGTACTTACTGACCTCCGGCCTTTTATCCCTTTTCTGTACCCCTCTGAAGACTTACCCTTTATCTCCTTTTTATTTTCCTCTACCTTAGAGCCTTGTCCATTTGCTCCATCTTACTCCATATCCTTCTCTGCCTGCCAGTTCTCCTTTCTCCACTTGGTGGCAGCACCATTCTGCCTTTTGCCTGCTCCTACTATATTAATCTTTTATTCCATCTTCACCTCTAAACACTTCAAAAGCCAAAGCTCCCCTAACTCTACTCCACTTTCCCCACCTTTATATTTTTTTCTTTCCCCGTGTTGCTCAAACCCTTATTTCCACCCAGTCTTACTGTACTTCTACCTACTTACCTCAGCTCCAACCTGCAGTGGCTGATACTTTTTCAGCTGGACTCTTCTACCCTGTTGCTCTATCCTGCTCCGTTCGCCCTGCGGGCTCACTCCACTCCCCTACCCTGCCCCCAATTTGCACCCACCCCCAGTGGTCCTACATTTATTGCCATCCCATAATCCCTCCCTCTTACATCACCCAATCCCCTCACAAGATTACTCCACCCATTTCACTAAAACTACCTCCCCCTCCACCAACCATACCTTATTCAGCAACTCTCCTCCCCACCCACCAGCCCTACCTTACTCTATCTAACCTACTTATTCTTTTCAACTCTAATCAAACTCCATTCTATGATGCCCTCTAGTCCTACTATAATCCTTGCCCCTATACTACTCCTACTCCTCATTCTTCTTCCTCTGTACCATTCCACCTCTTATACCAACCTTCACCTAAACCCTCCACATCCACCTCCACCACCCTATCCTACAAATCATTTCCACACTATCTCTGCCTCTCTAGCTCCCTTTCACCCCACCATTCTATTAACATTAAAACTCTTCCAAATCCCAACTAAATACTACAAAATAAACCCACCCCCTACCATCCATTCCCAACCAAACACAGTCCTAACAAACGTATTCACCTTCTCTCTTACCTCTGCTTAGCAGGTGACATCCATCCCAACCCTGGACCAAACATTTTTCAAATGAATAACCCTAGCTCCAACAACAAATCAAATTGTAAAGACCTCAAATTCCTCACCATCAATGCCCAAAGCTTAGCTAATAAAGTTACCCTCTTTCATGCCTGGCTAAACCATAATTCACCTGACATTGTAGCCATCTCTGAAACCTGGTTAAAACCACACATAACTGACACTGAATTCCTTTCCCCTGGATTTCAATGCCTCCGATCTGACCGCATAAATAAAAGAGGTGGTGGTGTAGCACTAATCTATGCCAATCACTTATCCATCACTCCCTTCCCAAATCCTATCCCTTCCTTTAATATTGCCAAATTAGTAACTGGCATTCTAAAATTAAATGACCATAAACATATCTGCATCATCTCCCTTTACATTCCTCCTGGTAACAACACTAATACCTTGGAAGACATCCTATCTTGGACGTCCACAAATATTAAACATGAAACATATATCATGGGCGATGTAAATATTAACTGGCAAAAAATAAGTGACCATAATCCCACCATATTTATCAATCTTTTCAATTTTACACAACTTATTAACTGTACCACTAGGCCCAACAAAATCAACCTCACAGGCACCATCCTAGACTGGATATTGGTGTCTCACACTAACAGAACCACAGCATCTGGTGTCATTCCCGACCCACTAGGAGACCACCTCCCTGCCTTCACCCTGAGAACTACATCCTCTTCCTCCTTCTCCCACAAACTCGTACACACTCATAACTTAACTAACTTTAATCCCTCCACCTTCTCTGACTCCCTCAAAATCACTAACTGGAACCCAATAAAAACCATACCCCTAGACGAAGCCGTTGATTTCTTCAACTCCAAATTCCTTACTGTCCTAAATTCCCTAGCTCCAATATGAACTAAAAGAGTCAAAGCCAAGATGGCTCCTTGGCTTACTAAAGAAACCAAGAAAATTATGCAACAAAGAGATACATCTTGGAAAAGCTATCTCTATCATAAACAACCTGAATTCTTACTTAAAAACTAACAGTTACGAAACCTAGCCAAAAAACATATCATAATAGATAAAAAGTCTTACTACGACCATTTACAAATAAATAATGCAAAAAAACCCAAACAATTCTGGAATTTTATTAACTCTCTTCTTATGTCTGGTACAACAAACAACCCCAGCCCTGATACTAGCAAATCTGACCAAGAAATTGTCAAACTATTCAATACCTTCTTCACCTCTTCTATTGCTGAACTAACCAAAACCTTCTCCAACAACATCCCCCCCACCCCCCTCTGCCCAAGTTTTTGCATCCTCGCCTTCTTCATCCCCTATCATTGAACTTAAACCTGTATCCACCCACCTTATAAAAAAAACTTCTCTCCAAACTCAAACTTTGCACCAATGCCCCTGACAACATCCCCTCCTCTTTCTAAAAAATAGCCTCTGACAGTATTGCTCTCCCTATCAGCATCCTGATAAATAGATCACTTCTCGAGTCCTATGTACCCAAACTATGGTGCTCTGCTTTTATTCTTCCACTCCACAAATGTGGCAAAAACTGTAACTTCTCCAACTTCCGCTCCATAGCCATCCTCTCACCCATCTCAAAAATTCTTGAAAAATGCATACACCTGCAGCTCATGCCATTCCTAAATGAACACAGGCTGCTCTCTCCTACCCAACACGGCTTCCGCCCTGGACATAATACCAACACAGCCCTTCTCTCCTTTTTACACTCTGTCAATTCAGCTCAAGACTCTGGTGACTTAGTTTCATCTGCTCTCTTAGATTTATTTAAAGCTTTCGATACCGTCTCCCACTCCCATCTACTAAACCATCTATCTAACCACAACATCTCCCCAAAAACCCTATCCTGGTTTTCCAGCTACCTTTCAGACAGGTCCCAAGCCATGAAATGGGGCCAAGCCTCCTCCAGCTTACTTTCCACCCCCACAGGAGTTCCCCAAGGCTCCATACTTGGCCCTCTGCTATTTAACATCTTCATTAATGATTTCCACAAAGCTATTCCCAATACCAAAATTGTCTAATACGCAGATGACTCTACTTTGATCTGCTCTGCCTCCAACTTTACAGAACTCCAGTCTCTAACTCAAACCACCTTTGCAACCACTGAAAAATGAATGCACCAAAACCACCTTTTACTTAACGCTAACAAAACTAAGATTCTTCTTTTCACTCACTCTAAATCACCACCACTGAAAAAAATTCATTTCAAATTTCAAGCCTTAACAACTCTATCCTTGACATTGTTCCCTCCGCTAAACTCCTAGGGGTCACCATCGATGAACACTTAAAATTCAATACCCATATCCAACTTAACATCAAGAAAACCCACATAAAACTTGGCCTGCTATACAGAAATAATCAATTCCTCTCCCTCTCTACTCGGCATACCTTGGCCACTACATATCTCCTCCCATCTTTTCTATATTTATTTATTTATTTTATTTTACATTTGTTAACCGGGGGTGTCTGACTGAGCCGAAAAGGCCCTTTTTCAGCAGAGGCCTGGGGAGAAAAGCTCCACAAAGAAAAATTACAGACACATTTAGTTATTTAGACATAATCAGTATACACACAAATTACAAGAGACATGTTTTTACAGTGGTATGCGGTACAAACAGTTACAGTGGAGAGAACAATCAAAAAAAAATATTAATTTTAAAAATAAAGGTAAGTAATAGATTTGTGGTGTACAGCTGAACTTTGGAATGTAGGTAGAATACATACATAGTACACAGGTACAGTACATACATTGTAGATTAGCCACTGTTTGTGAGTAAGATTGAAAAACTGTTATCAATTGCTCTAGATTTAGTATGTATATGTTATCCGCTTTCACTAGCCTGGGGAGCAATCATGGCACTGCCAACTTTGCTTGAGATGTTGCCTGATGAGGTCTTTAAAGGAGGCTTTGGATGATGTGTTTTGAATGCTAGTAGGGACAGAGTTCCATTTTGTAGCCATTGAACTACTATATAGTGCATCTCCAAAGCTATTGTAGCTGTTGGTGACTTCTAGTAATAGTTTGCTTGATGATCTAAGAGGCCTTTTGGCTGAGTGATGTTGTACTAGGTTTTTGAGGGCAGGACATTTATTGGGGAGGTAATAGATAGAATGACAGAGGCAGAGCTGATTGTAGGTTAGGAGTTTGGGCAGTTCAAGCCAGTGGAGCTGTCTCAAAGCAGTACAGTGATGAGTTCTATATGAACAATTTGCAACAAAGCGGGCAATTCTGTTATAGCAAGCTTCCATTTTGCTTAGTTCAGTTTTGTTGAGATTAGTCAGAATGGGAGATGCATAGAGTAGGGTGGATAGAAGTTGGGAGCGAGCAATGGCTGATCTTGTGTTGTTGGTAAGAAATGGTTTGATACGGTAGAGTGACCCCAGTTTGGCATGTACTTTTTTAATAGTTAAGTTCAGATGACTATCAAATTTTAGGTGGGAGTCTATGGTTATTCCCAATAGCTTAGCCTGTGTCACTGGAGCAATTGGAGTAGCATTTGTGGAGTAGATAGTGAATTGACTGTTAGTGTTTTTGTTAGAACTGGTTATAACCATAAGCTGAGTTTTCTTTGGCTTGAGGATAAGTTGGGCTTTGGTAAGGTAGTTTTCAACGTCAGAGAATGCTAGTTGAGTTGTTTGCAGGAGGGTGGGAATGTTTTGTGTAGCACAGATTAAGGTAGTGTCATCTGCATACTGAATTATAGATGCATGCTGTGTGGAGGTGCGGAGGTCATATGTGAAGACTGTGAATAGTAGTGGTCCTAAGATAGAACCCTGTGGGACTCCTATAGTTATGGGCAGCTGAGGAGAGAGAGAATTTTCCCATTTCACAGCTTGGTACCTGTCAGTTAAGTAGCTTTGGAACCAGGTAAGAGTGGAATTAGATAGATGATATTGGTTTAGTTTGTTTAGCAGGATTTGGTGTGAGACTGTGTCAAATGCTTTGGACATATCCAAAAAAAAAGTTGACACTTGCAGGCCTTCATTTTTGAGATGGTTTACTGTGTCTGTGAAGCAGAGGAGAGCTGTAGTGGTACTATGGGCAGGTCTGAAACCATGCTGAGTAGGTGACAGGATGTTGCAGTCTAGGAGATAGTTTAGCATCTGGGTATTGATGCATTTTTCTAGGATTTTGGCAAGGGGGGAGAGTAAAGCAATGGGTCTGTAGTTATTAAGTTCAGTGGAGGTCCCGCCTTTATGTATGGGTGTAACATAGGATATTTTCCAGAATTTAGGCACATAGTTTTCAACAATTGATCTGTTTATGAGAGTGGAGACTGGGATAGCAATAGCATCTGCTGTGAGTTTCAAGAAATAGCTGGGGAATAGGTCGGCTACTGTTGATGAGGTTTTTAGTTTGGAGAGCATGCTTTTGATTGAAGTGGTGGAAACTGTTTTGAGGGTAAAGCTTGTATTAGTGTTATTTGTGTTGGGGGATAGTGAGGAAGGAACTGTCCTGTGATACTAAGGATAGAATTGAGTTCACAAAGTGGGAGTTGAATTGTGTTTTGATGGGAACTTTAGTGTCAGGGGTGGTTGGTTTGGGGGTAGCCTTTTGGCTGGATTTTAGTAGCTGGTTTACATTTTTCCAAAATTTTTGCGGGTTGTGTTGGTATTTAGTTTGTAATGTTGTGTAGTAGGATTTTTTGTCCAGCCTAATGCATTTTTTTGCACGGTTGTGCAGTTATTGGCACTTAGTTAGGCTTTGTGTTTCTTTGTTTTTTTGATAGTAACGCCAGGCAGTGTCTCTGAACTTGAGGATTTGTTTGGTTTCTTTACTGAGCCAGGGGTTTGTAGAGGTTCTAACCTTGATTTTGCGCAATGGAGCGACAGTGTCTAGGTGTTGTAGAAATGTTTTGTTGAAATATGCTACAGCCTGGTCAAGTGGGAGGGATTTTAGGGGGTGTCCAGTCACAGTTACACAGTAAAGTGTTGAGGACCTCAGGAGAGAATTTTTTTGTGTTTCTAGTGGATATATAGTTAGTGGTTTTGCATATGCTTGTTCTACTACGTATAAAGTATATTATGTTGTGGTCAATTAAGGTGTCTGGGAGACTGCCTGTGTGAGGGTACAATGTGAGGTTGCTAGTTAGGACCCAGTCAAGGATGGATTCCCTTTTAGATTTTTTATCACACCTAGTTGGAATTTGGACTAGCTGCTGGTAGCCATGGAGATTTATTAGATTACTTGGTGGTTCTGATATACAGGTGAACCAATCTAGGTTGAAGTCCCCCAGAATAAGGGCTTCTTGTGAGTATGTGGAAGAACACCAGGATAAGAAGTCTTCAAGGCTAGCAGGTATATTACCAGGTGGAATATAGATCACAATTGTGGTGATGACCTTTTTAGGGTGAAGTTGAAGTTGTGAGATAAGTATGTCCCAATTATTGGGGAGGGGTAGGAGTTTGGTAATTGGACAGTTAAGTTGGACTTGTACAGTAAGGCAGTTCCATCCCTTTACGAAGTGATCTGTCTTGTCTAATGATATTGTAGCTGGTAGGGAGAACTTCTGAGTTAGCTATGTTTTATTTAGCCAGGTTTCTGTTAAAGCAACTATGTCTGGGGAGTAGTGTGCTATTGTGGCCTGGAGTTCAGGTATTTTATTTTTGATACTTCTAATATTAATATTTAGCATTAAAAGATGGTTGGTTTTGCTGCTGTTGTTGATTTGCCCAGGGATGAAGAAAGTGGGGTGTTATGTTCTGACATTTGTGTTGGAGCAGTTTGTGTTGGACAGGATGGATTTGGGCCTGGGTTGGGGTGGATATCCCCACTTATGGTGAGCCTGGAGTTAAAATGGTTATACAGATGTTGGAGTTTGGTGAGGACTGTGAGAAAGTATTGTGTTTTTTTGGAGTAGGAATGAGAGCATATGTGTTTAGTTCTGAATTGGTCCGCTATGTAGTTCTTGAATAAGTGTGGGCAGATATTATTATAATGTGTGGTGCTCCTCTGCTTACAGATCTATCATCTACCCTAACCTCCAAACTGGAAGTATGCTACAATAAAATTTCCAAATTCACCACCAAGGCAAATTCCTTCTTTCATCACTGCACCTCCCTACAAGCTTTAAATTGGCTTGAACTCCCCAATCAACTAGACTACCTCCAAATTGTCTCAGCCCACAAATTAATATGTCAACCCACCCTCTGCCCCGTACTCTCTAATATTCTTCAACCTTATACCCCCCAGACCCCTTAGATCTTCTAACCAAAACCTTATTTCCATCCACAAACCCAAGCGCCCAGCTAGTCAGCTCTTACTCTCCTTTTCCCTTGCTAAAAAATGGAATGCCCTGTCCTCTACACTGAGGACCTGTGATAACCCACACTCCTTCAAAACACAACTCCACTGCTACCTGCATAGTCACAGAAAATGTAACTGCACACTTCACTCTATACCTCCCAAGCTTCCCTCTTCCTTCTCTCCTGGCTAACCTTCATACCTTTCAAAATTCTCTCATAGTCATTGTTAATGTGACTAATATCTAAATCCAACCCTATGCTTATTGCCTATCATCCTCCAGGACATTTTTCTTTAACCTCTTAGTTGCCTAATTAAAGGACTACCTACTTGGCTGCATTTTATCAGCTGTTTGGAAATTCAACCCTTTTGTATGTAAATCAAATTTATCTTTGTACTTTATTTGTATTTTTTACTTGCATTATCATTATGTGTTGTAACATTGTATTGTGGAGCTTTTCTCCCCAGGCATCCATTGAAAATGGGCTCTTGAGCCCAGTGGATTGGAATAAATAAACTTTCTTGTTGTAATATCTATAAGTGTAAGAGAACCATATATATGGTACATTTGATTAGCCCATTTATACAAGTGTCTATATACCTAATAAGCTAGAAATTGCATTGTTTGCTACTGGTGTGCATCACTTAACAGCAAACACTATGCCCAGCAGTGTGCACCCTTACCTACATATATGATATTTGCACAATGGTAAGTGATGAGCAACATTTTCAAATGTTGAAAAACAAAATGTAAGCACTCTCAATAAGTGCAAGACATGCAATAGGTGGGAACGGCAGCATTGAGCTTGAACTATGGCAGACATGTCTGGAGTTGTTGGGCAGGGTGTGCACTTTCGGGTGCAGCGTTGGGGCATCCTGGAGTCTAAGATTTTTGTTGGACTCCTAGTTAACAATCATGGGCTCACGTTGCTGCAGCAGGACTATTCAGGTTCATATATAAATTCTAGGCTTTAGAATATAAATCTGAAGCCTGGAATAGTGTTGCTGGAGCCTTAACCAGTATGACAGGTATCTCCATACAGGTGACCAATGTAGACATCGTTTTGACGATAACCAGAGGAGGAAGCGGGATAACCTTTTCTTTGGATTGGGGAATATTGGGCAGGGGACACCCCACAGATATGTATTTATCAATTTAATAATAATAATAATTTGTATAGTAATTTTGTAGCATTAAAAGTTAAGGACCGCTTAGTTGGTAGTTTTTTAAACTGAGTATACACATCCCAACTGTAAAAGAAACTATGAATGCCTTAGTCTGTAGCACAAAGCAATGGTGTCATGTTCTCAAATAGCAGTGAGCATGCATCTGTAAACTGTATAAGGAAAGCATGTCTGCAGTAGTCTGTAGGACAAAAGAAAAGTACAGTATTTTAGCATAGTCATAGGTTGTGGGTTCAAAAACCACACTTCCCAAATATACACTACTGTTAGGTTTTCATCATTAGTGGAATGTAACTACATACCTATATACCAGTGGCACAAACAGCCTTCTGTAAACTGTAATCAGTATAACTAGAACATGCATATGTGCAATATATTCACACATCAAGGATTGGTGGCTACAATCTGTACTATTGTCTGCCTCTCTTATTAACTGGGTAGTCTTAAAAGTAAGGAGGAAACGTGTTAGGAGATTGTAGTGTTAAAAGTAAAGGTAACAGAATAGAGGCAAACAGTTGTAGCAATGCTTTGTATGTCACATATGAAGTTACCAATAACCAAATATTCACTTCAGTTCCTGCTCCAGTATCAATAAAGGACTCCCAGTTGCTCAAATTCAACACTTTAATATCCAATAAAATATACAAGCTTAAAGGATTTAGTGCTTTCATTTCTAACACACCAGAAACTTATTTAGAATCACCTGACATTGAATCTAAAGCCATTTTAAATACACCCAGCACCTCCCTGATTGGCTGTTACATAAAAAAAAAAATTTTTTTTTAAAAAGACAAACAGATACTAACATTAATTTAGAACAACATCCAGTTTCTTAAGTGTTTTTTTAAGTGTTTTCTAATTTTTTTTTACATATGTATATGTCTTATATGTGTATATATGTAAAATATTACAACATGAACATTTTGAATATTTAAACATATTTTGAAGTTGGTGCTGTCTTTTTAAAAATGTAGTATGTTTTTTATGTAACAGCCAATCAGAGAGGTGTTGGGTGTAGTGCAGCAGTAATACTGGGTGCCTGGCAATCTACTGGTATTGTGATTGCTCCTTTGGTGAGGAGAGACGGGTAAAGTTGGCACTGAATCTGTCAGCCAGTATATTGGCAATATCTGTTGGCTCAGTATAGGAGGTACCATTGTGCAGTAGCTCAGAGCAAATCTGGGTATTGCGGTGGAGATTCTTTACATAACTATAGAAGGCCTTGTGGCTGTCTTTGCTACCTGCAGCAATTCTGTTTTCATAGCTAGCTTTAGAGGATATGATGAGGGAACTCAACTTTTTGTTGAGGATGATAAGGAAGTTTTTCCAGTCTTGGGACTTCACCTTATTCCACATCATTTTCATCCTTCTGTTGTAGAGTTTGTTTATGGCAGGGGACCACCAGATTGGCTTCCTTTTTTTGGAGCAGACCGTCTTGGTTCTATTGGGTATGGCAAGATCAATGCCTTTGTGTACATGTTTGCACAGTGCATTGGTATATGATTCATATTTGTTTTGTCTGTCTGCAATTGCCTCCTCACCTGCCCAGCTTACCTCACCTAGACATTCTTACAGCCCTTGCACAGCTCTCCATTACACACTTGTGTCTTCATGACACCCATGATTCTTTCCAGTTCTCTACACAACAGATTGTGTTGTAGCCACCCCTCTCTCTGGAGGTGATAGTCCAAAGTCATCTAAATTTACACATATATGTTCATGTTTTATTCTTGAAGAAATGGATAGCTATAGTTCTTTCCTACATCCTTCCTGCTCATTCCTGCCTTGCTTTCACTTTGCCCTTCCCAGTGCTTGCTCCCCATTTCACCACTTTCCTGTCGTCCTCATTTCTTTTCTTTAAAGACTAATGTAAAGCAGCAGTAAATGCCAGCAATATAAGTAAATATATTTAAAGTATCATATATGCTTGCAAAATTATTACTTCCACCTGTATTTGAACCCAGTATCATCGGCTTCCAACAATAATGCATTAACATTTGCTACCACATAGTTAGTTAAAAGATGTATTTAATACATTCAATAGTAAACAACATAATTTAGGAAAGATTTCCGTTTGTACTCCCCCATGATTACTCCACATATCACTAACATCATGTCTTCTACATTAAATTTGTATGAATCAGCATTGCACCATCTTATGTAATGTTGTATAAAGCATTATTACACAATACTCATTTAGTTTTGTCCAGCAGTAGTGCGTGATGTTGCACATGCATCGATAATCAATGTCACTACCAAAATATGTTAATGTATTACCTTTAGCTAAAACATTTATCCCAAAAAAGAACTTATCACTCCATTAAGTGCATTAATTCCTGCAGCCAGAGATTCAGTCAAGTAGCAGGTGTATACAACAGCAGTTAAGTCTGCCATTTGCAATACAGTCTCTAAAATACACCTGCTAATCAACTGAGTCTGTATTACCACCTGTTAATGTAGCAATACATGTATTTATTTTATTCAGATGGTACCTGGTTTGAATCCAGGCGTATGTAACAGTTTCAGGTAATTTTATGTGTAAATCCAAATTCTGATGAGTGATTGAGTGATGGTTGGTATGGGGTCTATAAATATGGTTAGATGGTACTGGTTTCCTATCCAGCTATATAACACATAGAACTGTTTTTACCATAGCCATGCATTTGTGAGCAATGCTCACCATCAAGCAATTATGCTTTAAAGAAAAGAAATGCGAAAAACAGGAAAGTGGTAAAATGGGGAGCAATCAGGAGGAAAGGCAAAGTGAAAGCAAGTGAAGAATGTGCAGGAAAGATGTAGGAAAGAACCATTGCTATCCATTTCTTCAAGAATAAAACATGAACGTATATGCACAAATTTAGCTGAATTTTGACTGTCACCTCCAGAGAGAGAGGGTTGACAATAACACATTCTGTTGTATAGGGAATTGGACTGAATCATGTGTGTCATGAAGACACATGTGTGAAATGGGGAGCTATGTATGGGATGATATTGTTTGTGGGGCAGGTGCTTTTTTTTGAGAGACAGAGCGAGAGAGAGAGAGAGAGAGAGAGAGATGTTGGGAATGGGCTGTATGAATCTCTGGGTGTGGTAAGTTGGCCAGGTGAGGAAGCAATTGCAGACAGACAAGACAAACAAGACAAGAGACAGGGGTGATAAAGGACACATGAGGTGGATGAACACCATGGTTGGGGTGAGGGTGGGGGCATTGCGAACCCATGGACATCAAGTTGGGTGACAGTGAGAATCGAGTCCTCACCCAGTGGACTGTAATTGCTGTCACCTCACTGCACCAGTGGCTGCAGTGCCTGACACCTGTGTCCCATTGTGTTATTTGATACAATGATGGACAGCAGTGTTGGCATGGATCAACAGTGTGGTGCCCAAACCTATGCACCATCCCTGGCATTTCATCACTGGGGATTGACTCATCCCTTCTGCCATTGCTCCCAAAGGAAGTCACAGGCCTATCCTCCAGGGTAGATCTACCTGAGGGGATGGGTAGTGCAGCGGAAGCAGAGGCAGTGCTACCAGGTTCTGCACCATATGTGCTGAGAAGCGGTGGTTTAGTCAGTGAAGTGGGGGAAAGTGGATCCCATTGCACAGTCCTACTTCTCTATGCTATGAGAAAAATAATAAAATAAACAAAAAAAATTTAAAAAAGTGAAAAAAGGGTTAGGGTGAGAGAAAAAAGGGCGAGCATTAGTAAAGTCATATGTGACATACAAAGCACCGATACAAGTATTTGGCTCTATTCTATTATCGTTGTTTTTAACAATATTAACTCCTAACAAATACCTTTGTTTACTGTTAAAACTACACAGCTCCTAACAAATGCACAATATACTGCAAACTGCAGTAAGCAATCCTTGATGTGTGCATAGACTGCACATATGTGGTCCAAATATGCTAATTACAGTTTATAGCAAGCTAGTGGTGACACTGTTTTACAGCTGTGATGTTACATTGCAATACTGATGAAAACTTAACAGTATTGTATATTTGGGAAGTATGGATTTTGAAGGAACAATAAACTGTTTTTTTGCTGTCCAGAGAAATGCATGCATACTTCAGTATTACAGTTAAGAAATTAATGCTCAATTTCATACCACTGCATATTTAATCAATAAATGAACTGTAATGTTTAATGCAAAAATAACCCTACTATTGGGATGCATACATACCACATGTGTCTCACATCCATGCCAATTTAGCAGCATGGGTTCACACATTCAGTTTTTAGTCTGCGATGGCTGCATAAAAAAGAAAACAGAATAGAATACCATTAAGCATATCAATCCTGAATATATCCATCTTTTAATTCTGACAAGTAGTCTTTGTAAGTGATACATACACATCGGTGTGGTGCCCACAGTCCTACATTCCTCAATCTAATGGTCAAGGATATCCCTCTTTTTCATTCTGAGGTCTATGTAGTGATTCCTACATTGTTCACCAGTGTAGGGAACACTGGCAGCACTGGCCAATGACCAGGCCAGATTATTCCATGCCTCTGCCTTGTAATCTGAGCCATGGTAGTCTCTCTGCAAAAGCCTAGGCTCATGTTTATTCACTAGGAGTCCAACATGCACTTTGGACTCCTGAAGACCCCATCTTTGAGCATGAAATCTCAAAATCTCTCCTGGAACGCCTGCCATGCCTATCTTGGATCAAGACCAATGCAGAGTGATGTTTTCCCACCAATTGCAAGTATCGCACTTACTGCAGTATGCACTTTCTGGATTTGCAACATTTGAAAGTGTAGCATATTGCTTACAATTCCTCAAACACATTGCATGAGAGTGTGCACTGCTGGGAAATGTGTTTGCATAATGACCAATACTATTAATTGAATGCATCTGGTGTATGTTTTTGGCTGTCCAGGTCCTGTCTGCTACATGTGTGGCCTATTCTTCCACTCTGTGCACTGACACTCTTTATGCAAATGAGATGCACATAGCGAAAGCTATCTGTGCTAAGTGGCACATCCTGTACAGTGCCCCCCCCCAAAAAAAAAGTATAAAAAATGGAGAACTAGTTAAAATGAGAAAAAATAAATATATGACATACACAGTAGAAACTGTTAGCACACATGAGATATGACTACATAGGTCTGGATCCCAGCTCTCACTGCAATGCACTGTCACAAAAGAGTAGAGGAAATTATCCATCTTTGCCCCACAAACTGCTTTGCAGCAAATACATGATATCATTCCTCACACAGCCAAGTGCAACTGAATACACCCTGATATCAAGGCATGACATGTTATTTAAAATTGTATTCTATTTAATATATCTGGATGTAGTGCACTTAGTGATCACATGACCTGCTATGACTGTTCCTTGCAAATATACAGCTGTGTCTTACCTTTCTGTGTTTCTTGGTCATTCGTCATTTATCTGACCAGTACTCAGAGACATGTAATGTGTAAGCCAGTCTATATCCTTTACCTTAAAATGTGTGAGGATATTCACTGGGAACACTGTGATATGCATTTGCCATCAAATTAATGGAAGGTTAAATGCCACACAAAAGTACAAACTGCTGTTTTGGGGTGGGTAGCAACAGTGGGCTCCTGTTATGGAACACATAAGGGTATAATGTTCTTTCAAGGGGGAGGTGAGGATGAGTTACTATTATGGCATAACAAAGGCTATGCTGCTCTTTTTACACTGCTTGGTTTGCATCCTGATGGTTTGATAGTGTGGGGATGGTGAAACCAGAAATTGCTATGGTCTCATTACTTTTAAACTCCTCTCTAGTATGATTTCCCATTTCAGACATATGGTGCTAAACTGAGGACATACAGTCATCATCACTACTTTGGGGATGTATCAATGTGTGAATTTTTGAGGCCTGAGACCTACTACTTGCTGATGGGCACATGCAAGTCAAATACCTCTCTGCTGTCGTACGTGACATTAATTTCTGTACACATCTCCCACCTTGTAGTTGTTTACTGTACCAAGTGATGAAATACAAGGACATGTCATAATATTATTATACAATACAGTACATGTTCAAGACTTACCTTGTAAATGCAGCAGTTGCCCCAGTGTTAGCTCAGGGCTGACTGTGATGCAAGCAGTACACGGCCAATACATAGAGAGGTAAAGGCTGTGGCTCTGAGTTGAGGCTCTTAGAGGTTGCAGAATTACTGTATTGTGCCCCTCTCCATTCTGTATCACTCTATGATGTCCATATCAGTTTATCTTTGAAAGGTTGAAAATCAACCTGCCAAACGGCCCTTTGTATGAACTGGAATGATGAAAACCGTCATTCAGAACTGCACTGATGTTCAAAAATCAGCAAATCAAAAAAACAGATTAGCTGATTTCCAAACTACAATTACAAATACAGATTATAATGAAGGGGGGCAAACCCCCCTGCACACCCCTCCTACTTTATTATTCTAACTCCAAGGTCACACTACAGTGGAGAAAAGGTCTACTTACCGATCCCCACTATAATGCACTTTGCACCCACAATGCCGAATCTGCAATGAGTGAATGTCAATGTGCTTTTACTCATTGCACATTCGCTGCATTTCTATTCAGGTATCTGAAAACTTGAAAACATATTTCCGCACAATTGTCTTTCGACAACGTGCATTTCAAGTTTTCAAAGGTAAACCGTCCATATCATGTATGTTGTGCTAAGTTAAATGTGGCCTGAAAACTATTCTCTGTCTCAGCCTAGGCCTATTGGTAGCAGCAGTAGCATTGCCTCTAGTCTGTAGCACATACAAATGGAGTTAAGCAGCAGTTCCTAACATTTGGTCTGTGTTGACTTTCTGTGTCTGTACTCTGCTACTTTTGAAATCCACAGGAGAAACCAGCATGGAGTCTACATGTTTTCTTTATAACTTCTTGAATAGCTCCACCAGATTGATTGATTAGCATGCAGTTCAGCTGCTTATGCTGTGATTAGCATCTCTGAAACACAGCGTACACAGATGTAAAGTCCACGTCCAAGAATCACTTTAAGCAATCACTTCAAAGACCAGCACCACTTCTCCCAGGACTGGCCCAATCAGGTGGACATTGCTCAAGCAAAACAAAACAAAAACAAACAACTTAAAGGTGGACCCCAGCCTACAAACCCATAAGCTAGCTCAAAAAGACAAGGAAACAACTACAAAAAAGAAGCTACATTATAGAAAAAAAACCTTAATCATTATAAGAAAAAAAAGGAATCTCTCTCATAAAATCATTCATCCAATTTAAAGAGAGAAAGAAAAGTCAGGAAGGAAAGGGGAAAATCAAGCCCTCTTACACTTCAAAACCTTTTAAAAAGATGAAAGATAACCTCAGAATCAAGGACTAAATGAAAAAGATATGACATCAAAATTAGAAACCAACCTAGAAACTCCAAATATGCTCAAGGACTCTTCCACCTCCCCCAATTACTGCCCTCCCAAGGATAGAATATTATCTCCCTATAACACAGAGCAATCATCTCCCCTCAATGCTCTCCCAGATCTCTCCTCATGCGCATCCATGGGGCCACTCAAAAGTCCGAGAATGTGTGCCCCATGTAACTAACACAGGAATTAATTAGCAAGACAGTTAGGTAGCCTGTGTTTAATCAGAGCTCACCCCCTGACACACGCTACTCAGTTCATGGCAGACGCAAACCTATTCACACTTCACAATGCAGCCGCCTCCCCACCCCTACAATTGCCACTGCTTCCTAAGCTTGACAAATGTTTGATCCAACAAAAGCTATGGATCCCATCATAATGGAACTCTTAAATATCTGGACTGGAGACTTCAATTTGATCCTGACCCAGTTTGGCTTTCACTTTGGCCCATCATGTTTTTAAGACCAGGTGGACTTTCCAAAACAGTCACCAAGCCTACAGATGAGGGAAAAGGCAGACCACACAGAAAGGCTACCTTGACCTGGCAAACTCTTTCACACACATAAATCCTAAACTCATCAGGAAAAAAAATCAAATACAAAGCTTAACATACGGCCACAAGATGGGTCACACCACATCACACCCCCAGGGTCAGAACAAGCCTGTCAGCAGTGAGTCGCTGGCACCATGTCACGCCCAGTGGCTGTCCTGGGCGGTCCCTCCCCTCTCCTCCTGTCTCGGCATCTACTTTCAGAAGTACATACAAAGCATCTACAGGAGGATTGAGTGCATTCAAATGAAAATTGGGGCTGACACCTCATACACAGATACACATCAGAAACACAGATATCCTTACAGGAAGAACCTTAGAGAAACGGAAAAGAAGTGCCAGAACCATGGCCTAAAGTTAAACGCCAAAATGCAAAAACAAAGTTAAGCCAAAAAAAGCTACCATATAGCTACCACCTAAGCTGCAACACTCAAGCACAGATTATAAAGGGACAGCAGGGATCTTAAGGTAAGGGGATAAGGTAACCCCACTTCATTTGATAAGCCTTTCCTACATTGCCAGGATTGCCACCTTCTACATCACATGATCATGAAGGGATTCACATCTAGATCAAGGGTCATCATCAGATCTCCCCCATCACTCATCAGGCACCCCATCCAATGAAACAATACATGGACAAACACCTGCAGCAACTGGAAAGGCCCAAAGCACCTGCACCAAAAAAAAATCAAAAAGTTCAAAAGGATCCTATGTCCAAAAATGTCCTATATGCCAGCTCTACTCCCTGACTTCAGCTCCGCTCAGTTCAGCTGCCTGCTCCTGCTCAGAGGCCTGTCTGTCACACACACATGGCCATCATCAACCCAGAATTGATGAACAATTCACAAGAAAAAAACTCCTAGTCCCCACTTCTACAAGGGTGGGGAGACTTTAAAGGACACTATTAGGACAGGGACTGCTGGGAGACCCATCACAGACCCAGAGACTCCCTATGCCAAAATCAAAATCCTGGTACATCACTGTGGGCTTTATTCAAGAGAAATCTTGACCAATGGATGGGAGATCGCAGATATACCCAGGGATTATATCAGTGTCACTGTTTGACAGAGGCACAGCAAAATAATAAAGCATAATATCTCTCAAACTAAAGGTAGGGTGGAGGAGATAAAAACTCTAGCTAGGCTAGCTATATACTTGGGCAGAGATAGCCTAGTATTAATAATCTATTCCATTATAAAAAGGCAAATGTGCAGCTAGCCAAACTGATGGCAAGGTTACTTACTGCATTTTTAGCAAAGCAAAATATTTCTCAAGTTATCTTTACTGGGGAGCATTGAACTCCAGCAAGTATGCCATCATTTTTTCCAACATAATGCATATGCTGGAATATCTTGATAAATAATGTGAAGCAAAGTATTTTACACTGTTATCTATATGCATTAGTTAGAAGTCTACTGATGGCATGGCCATGTATGTCAAGCCATTTGACAGGTACTAATGATTGACAATACATGACAATGGTAAGCTGCATGATAATATGTACAAAAGTTTCAGGGACAGGACTTTTGAATAAATATTTAACATTTCAAATGTGTTTCATTAGAAAAATGGTTCATGTCCCTGTCCTTTAGTGGGTGGGAGGAGAAAATAAAAGTTACTGTTATGTCACAAACTAGAATGGAATGTTCTTTTAGGGAGAGCACAGTTGAGGTACTGCTATGGTACATACAAGGATATGTTGCTCTTGCTACTCTCCTTGTTCTGCATCCTGCCTGTTGTTAGTATTTCACATTTGTAGTATGTTTTATGTTTAGTCAGTGGGTACTACTGACTGCCTACCTTAACTGTTTTTATCTGGTAACAATTACTTTGTTGTTATGTGATAGTTATGTGTATTATCATTCTGTTGTCTTTTAGGACCAAAAATATCATTGAGCTGCAGACCCCCTTCAGTGAAGCAGAAAATACAATCATAATAGATGCACCCCATCAACGTGGTAGTTTTTGTCTTGGAAGGGGTTGTCCAAATATACCAGAGAGGCTAAGATTATGGCAGCAGATCACTGCAAATATAAATGTCTTGGGCAGCCAAAGCCATACTTATGAGCAGCTGTGCCACAGGGCCATTGAAATGCTTACATCTGCATGTTGACATGCAGCTACTGTTGTCCAAGACCAAAGGATAACCAGGGGTGGGCCTGATGCAGATCCACCTCTCACCGCCAGTGAGGAATTCCTGGTGAATCTTCTACAACAGGACAACTCATATAAGACAGGCCCACAATATGTAATTGATCTAGGTGCCCCTCCTTCTCAGCCCCAGGAAGAGCATCCAGGCAGGCTTTGTTATATGACCAGTTGAATATTGCTCTATAGTAAAGCAACTGACATAAAAGTTACTTTGTGTGTTCTCAGGTCATTGATTCTAATTCTGTCTCCTCCCTGTGCTTTGTTTGGATCCAGTTTGTGCAGTGCTTTTTCAATATAATCTAACTTGATTCCAGTATCTGGGGTTACCTGGATGTCACTAGTATAACTTATCACCCCTATTGTGGAGCCAAACTGTTTTTTATAAGATTTTGTAAATATATCTATAATCTGTTCTGTCTGAGAATACATTTTAGAATGTGCACACAGTTTAACAATTTGTATGTCTTTACTCCTTCTACATTTTATGTATCTATAAAAAGATTTCCTATTATGCTCAATATCTTTATATAAATTTTCTTCAAATTTTCTTGATCTTGTCTCACCCTATGCTTAATTGGATTGTCCAGCTTTATTTCAGTATTCAAAGTTGTAGTTCTATCTCTCTTCCATATCTTATATTTTTTCTCTCACCTTAATCAGATACCTTGCTCTTATGGAAATATATCCCCCTGAAGTTGTATATCTAGATCTTGATGGCTAGCTTTTTTTTTTTTTTCATACAATTTCTCTTTCAAAACTTTCCAAATTCCATCTGTAGTTTTTCCACTGAAAACCTCACTCCAGTTAGTTTTACACAGTGACTGTTTTGCTTCCATATAATCTGTAATTAACCTTCTGTGCATTGGTTTAGATCTCAGTTTGGAAGAATTATCTAGCAACAAATTAACCTTTATAAACCCATGATCACTGCACATCAATGGTGGTGAATTTTAACTTGAATGAACAATAATTTCTTTAGGAACACAGTATATTCTGTCCCCTGGTAGTTTTTTACAATCTGAAGCAATTGTGTTCGTAAATATAAGTTGTGAATAACTTCCTTACTAATGTTGTTAAATCAATATTATTCCAACCTGTTTCTGGTAAATTTATGTCCCCTGCTAATATTACTCTTCCCTCCTGTATTTCATGCAACAAAATGTATGAATTCCTCTAGGTCATCTGCACTTGACTTTGGTGGTGTATACAGTCCAACAACTGCTATATGTTACAGGGTTTTCTTTATTGTCACAGTTACACAGTCTATAGTATTGGTGTTGTAATTGAACATGTAATAATCACATGTCTCATAACTATCTTTAATCCCTATCATAACACCTCCACTTGATTTTTTGTTAGAAGGTCTACTGCAGTAAAAACATGTTTTCCAGTCATTATTCTATAACCATATTTCACAAATAATAACAACATCACTCTTGTGGAAATGTAACAACTTTTCCAATAAAAAAAAACTTTATTATTAATGCTCCTGGCATTAACAACCATCAGAGATGCACCAACTGTTGCTAACTGTGAACTGTTAAATTTCTGACCTGGCAAGAATCCTGCCTAGTGTTTGTCAAATATTGTAAAATTTCTGCAGCAAAAATTATCTTCCCTGATCTTGACAAATGCACTCCATCCTGTCTGAACATATGTGTGCCCAAAACTAGGCTTGGATGCTCTACACATTTCCATTTTTTAAAATAGGATATTTTTTCCATGTAGGTATTCATAAAAATCTTTTCATTCATGATGACCTGAATATCCTTTCTATAAGAGGCCTGTCAGTTCCCTACTAACAGTCAGACAATCCTTGTGGATGACATAATTTGTACCAACATGAGTAAAAATGGATCTGTACTTCCTTACATTAAGGCTTTTCAAAGCTTGTCTCACATCTTCTATTTTTGCTTCAGGCAAGCATAACACTATTCAATGCTCATTGTCTTCTCTGCAAATATAAGTATCAGTTCCTACAATAACGAAATCTCCAATTACAAGAATATCTGTGCTGACCACCTCTGAAGGATCTTCAGCTTCTCATACAGTGCTCTATCAACTATTATGAAGGATAGATCTTCATCACCACTAGTCTTATTAATCCTACTGTTTTCATTGTGTATTGAATTCTCATCCAGATGGCATTGTAAATTCACAGCTTGAGCCATGGGATCAACATCCGTCTTTCTCTTCCTTTTTCTTACAGTTATGTTCTTCAATCCTTCCACATTCAGTTTTGATTTCTTCCTTTTCACCTACCCCTTGCCTCTTTTTTCTGTCTTCTGCATTGGAAAGATGATGCCTTTTTCTATAGACTGAAGGTTTTCCTGACAGAAAAATATTATCATTCCCTGTAACCTGTATACATAACAAAGCAGTGTCATTTTAGTACATATTCTCTTTACTTTACAGACATTAATCAGTTTCTTTTTCTTTCTTATTTGTTGTGAATGTCTTCCTTTCTTTCTTTTTTTGTTTCCTTCTAAACAAACCATATCCTCAGATTGTTGAATACTTGCATCTAGAATTCCAAAGTTGTCAGAGGCATCGTCTTGTTTCATAGGGACTGAATGATCTTTGCAGACAAAAGATACATCATTTCCTAATTATGTTCTATTTGTTCTTTGCCTAATACTATTTATTTCACTAGTGCAGTCATTAATATATGAAACAACAGATCTCCAAGCCATGCAAATTGCACATGTGCAATCATCAAGTCTAAATTTACTTCTGACAATGGTAAGCAAATCATCCAACTTTTGACATGAGAAACACAGATCACCAGTGTTATCAGCTGTTAAATATGTATAGCATTTATTACACTGTACAAGATATTTGTGCATTAGCAAATCAGTAATTGCATACTCATTTAAGGAATCCATATTCAGTTTCAAATGCATAAAATATTGTAAAAGAAAATAATAATCAGTATTAGTAACCACAGAACTCAAATGGAGCTTAAATCAACTTCTGTGACAAAAATCACACAAGCAATATACAACTATATACTAAAATAAGTAATGTTGTTCTGACAGTACAGGTTCTGCAGTCATACTTCTATTTAATAGTAAAGATCAATAAATCACAAACCAAGCTAGGAATGTTTAGATATGCTCAGGGTTTCCTCTCTGCAGTCTGTGTGAATTTATAGGTGTCTAGGCCCCTTAGTGCCTTACTCCACTATAATAAACTGACAGGTACTTATAGCAAATGTGACCCTTTTTATATTTAAGCCTGCTTTACATTTCTCCTCCTACCCCTCCTGTACTATCTTTGCATGTGATATTTGGATCTTTACCTCTGCATCTTGGCATTCAGTTCCCATGTTAGTCATAACTTCTCTTTCTGTTTTTTTTTTTTTGACTATTTCCTTTAGTAAGCTGGCTGTGTTAGTTATGCCAGCGAACACATCAACTATTAAACCAGCTTATTATTTAAGCACAGCTTCTAGTCAACACTTGCAATTTTATATTACCTTTCACAGGAAGGCCACCACTCTTGTGATTTTTTTATTGCTTTACTTTTGTTCACTTTTTAAGTTGGCAGTTTGTACAAAAAACAATCCATATGCAACATCAGAGTTTTATATGCAGTTAACAAAAGTGATTGCAATAAACTATGATTAAAAGTACGTATTTAGCACTGTCACCTAGACTTCCGAGATGAAATCTATACTATGCCTTCCATGCCGTTGGGACCTACTGGCCTTGAATTTCTTGCATCTCCACAAATCCATTTCCTTTAATCCTACAGATACCAGAACTAAGGATCTAAGGCTTCACCAGCAGATAACTAAAACATATAGAGCATAGTAGAGAGAGAGAGATAGGTTTATTCCACAACACCCGCCACACACCCATGTGTAGAATAGACTCCCAGTGTAAATTAAGTAGTGTGAACTGTTATCATCCTTCACACAGGGCCTCAGTGACTGGATGGGTGTTCACAATTTCATCCTGGGCCTGACTGTCCTAGCCTTCCTCAAGAGAAGGGGAACAGTCTACAGTGGGTACTTGAAAGGCATAAATGTTCACAAGATATCACAAGTGTCAGCCTCACAAATCATAAACCAGTTGCTTGATATTATACTACAGGATGTGGAAAAAATTCTGGTTCCACAGGAGCACAGAGGTGAGAAACTACACCTTGCAGGCATTTTATGATGTGGATCATTTCAATGAGGTCCTTACAGCCACGGATTGCATATACATTGCCAACACAGACCTACCTTGGCCAGATGGCCTACAATACATCAACAGGAAGGGCTTTCATTCTATTCCACAGACTGCCCAGGGAGTCTGTAATGCCTAGGGCATTATTTATAGTGCATTCTGGCAACACCCAGTCAGTTCCCTTTGCACTTATTTGGCACACATCTGATCTCTAACAAAGTTCGCTGTACGGGGACATACACAGTGTCATTTGTCTGCTAGGTGTACACACACGATAGACATGCAAGCAGGGCACATTATTTATTTATTTATTGGCATTTGTTTACCAGGAAAGTCCACTGGGCCAGGATAGCCCATTTTCAATGAAGGCCTGGGGAGAAAAGCTCCAGTGTAAGAAAAGAGTTACATTAGGAATTGTATAAAATTGCAAGAAAGAACAAAAATATATGCAAATTTAAAACATTTTCTTAGGAATTCATAACATGACATAGACCTGATGAAAACAGAAATAATACAAAAAGGTTGACCATAGTCCTAGTATAGAGGGAAAATACTAACAGGATATAAAACAGAGTAAAAACAAAAAAAAATCAGGATAGCGTGTAATGAGTGTCAAGAAAAGTATACAACTTTGGCATTAAATAGACCAGCCTAGCAGAATTATACCAATATGACATTTTGAAAAAGGCATAGAGGATGTTACTTTATAAATGCAAAAAGGAGAGGAAGGAAAGAGAGGGAAGAAATAGGACAGAGAGAAAGAGAGGAAGAAGAGGAAAAAGAAAATAATAAAGACAGTAAGAAGAGAGAAGAGACTGGGAAGAGGGAAATAAGGGAGTGGAAAGAAAAGAAAGGAGGAGAGATGGTAAGGTGTTAAGAAGAAGCAAGATGTGGAGTGCAACAAAAAAAAGATCATTAGGAAGTACAAAGAAAAATATTTTTAGCTGAATGAATTAAATTAAACTGTCAGAGTTCAACAGGTAGATTTAAGTGATGACAGAGTGCGTAACACAACAGTTACATATCCACTTGGAGAGAATATGATTGTGTAGTGCACTTTTAAATTTGGAAAGGCATTGTTGTAAGCTGATAGAAGGAGGTAGGTTATTCCATATCTTGGCGATACTTCAGGAGTACAATAGCCGGTCTGCAGGTATTTTGGGTCTGTGAATTTGGGGAAGACATCGGTGTTCAGATTGTAGAGGTCTGACTGGGTTGTATAGGGTGAGTAAGGAGCTGAGTGCAGGACAGTCATGAGGCTTGTAAATTAGTTTATGTGCGGTAATCAGCTGGAGGAGGAGTAGATAGTGGGGAATATCCAGCCATTGTAATTGTTTTAGGGCAATACAGTGGTGTGTAGAGTGGTTGATATTTGTGGTGAATTTGGCAATCTTGTTATAGCATGTTTCTAGTTTTGTTATCAGGGAAAACTTCAGGAGGGTTAGTCACGAAGCACCATAAGTTAGTGAAGATAAAAGGTAAGATAAAGCTAAAGCTTGTTTAGAAGGGTGGGAGAAGAACTATTTATGTCTACAGAGTAACCTGAGTTTTTTGTGAGTCTTCCTTATATTATTTTAAATGTGAAGATCAAATTTGAGATTTTCATATAATATGTTGGTTCATATAATATGTTGTTTGTTTTGATTTTTAGGTATTGACAGATAGGTCCTTGAACCATGGTTGATGACTCTATCCATAACTCCAAGACAATAGAGGAACTGGTCTGTAAAGCAGCTTGTGACAAAAACTGAAATATACTGGACTATGCAATATCCCCTCTTGAAGGGCTACTGCCATTCTCTACATGTCAGAAGTAGCACTGCAATTAAGTACAGTCATGTATAACAGAATTTCTGGTTTGCACACCATGCCGCAAAATAAATGGAGAAGCTGATGGGCATCATGGCAGGACCTTCCCTAATAATCATAGTAAAAGCAGCAGCAGCAGCAGCAAAATAATGGCAGAATGGCAATATGCAGAGTCAATAGAAGAACACAGAGCTGCAGCACCATAGGCAAAGTGAAGCTGACCACAGAACATTGCAACACTAGCAAGCAGGTGGCATCTGATCTACAGCTATAGGGGTATGACACATACAACACAGAATAAAATGGTACATGCATTATCACATCTAGCCTATGCAGGCAGTGCATGTACTGTCTGTGATGTGTATCCAACAGCATCATACCCATACAGATTAGGGAGTAGGCGGGCTGCAGTTATCATGACTGCCAGAGGTTGTGGAAAGAACAACCGCGTGCTTAGCTAGGGCCATGGGAGGTGAACACAGTAGTCATGTACTCTGAGATATTGTGAGAATTATAGATCACATCTTCTAGTAGTGGGGTGAAGATGCTATGGCTTGACTATTGATAATATCCACTGTGTTGACTTGTTATGTATGGGATTCATGTGGTCCCTGTCAGGGAAGGTTCACTACTGAGGTAATGAGAGCATCCATCCTTATGGGGTTTACAGTGTTTTGATACTGATAAGCATCAATGCTAATGGCCTGATCAATGAACATGACTGAGATGTGGCATTCTGTGATCTCAGAGGTGACAAGGAAATGTGTATGTGTGCATATGTTTGCATGTTTGCATGTGTGTGTGTGTGTGTGTGTGTGTGTGTGTGTGTGTGTGTGTGTGTGTGTGTGTGTGTGTGTGTGTTTGTGTGTGCAGTCTAATAAGGCATCCCATGGATAGGCCACGGTACAGCCATTTCCAATAATCTAGATGATACCACAACTAAAGGCTGCAGGATATAATACCATAAGTGACAATGATTTTGCCTCACCATGACTCGGAGTAGGATCAATTAGGGAAGGTCTGAGGCTAACTTACCCTTGTCCAGACCTTCCCATAGACATATAATGCATTGTCTGTTGAGGCAGACCAGATGGAAGAAGGAATAGGCACTCAATGAGGCAACATTTGCTGCCAGCAATCTCAGTAATAAGGTGTGCTCCCTGTCCATATACTACATGTTACTGTGCAAACGGTCCATGTCATCCTGCAAACCATGGAGCACGCTAGTCATCATCATAATGCTATGAGTAGCAATCGTTTCTCCTTGGATGAGTTACTTGCATAGCTACTGGTTAATGTCAAGAGTCATATCCATGTCAGTGATGGTTCTAGAGTCAGGACAGTATCAAATACTTCATGTCTATCCTCTGTGCTGCATATATGCATCTCTAAGGCAGTGTACATTTTGGGCACTGTAAGTACAGGAGACACAAGTGCAACATCTGAGGGACTCTCAGGTACAAATTATTTGTCATGCACTGATGATGGTACTTGGTCATTTGTAATAGTAGATGTGGGTGACCCCCTCTCTCCCCATGCATAGTGTTGCAGATACTACCATTGTATTAACAGACTATGCCACTTCTATGATTGTTGTCAGCCACAGGTGACATGCTGTTGCCAGTCCAAAATTGACTTGTTGTGCTGGATGTTCCACCAATGGAACCAGTGAAAACAGGAATAGTAATGACTCCATATTCTGCCTGGACACATATGACCCTGTAACTCCCATTGTCATGAATAATATTACAGACTAAAATGCAGCTGCAACATAGGTTGACAGACATGCCTTGCCATGGAGGTTGTTGCAATTGTTGACACTAGGTGGCTGGAATGATACACATACAGGTGAACCTCTGATGCCTTCAAGGATGCAGTAGATATGCTACCTGGTACAATAATGGATTTTAATAACCTGTTGTTTTTCCTATTGATACATTGGTGGGTGCAAGGAGTCCATCCCCCATGTCAAAACCTCAAAGCCATGCCTGTATCCAAGGATCTGTTCCATATGACCAGCAAATGACAGTGCTGGCAATTCAACTCCTGTGGTGGACATCTCTGTGGCTATTTCCCAAATATTTTTCCTGCATGGAATAACATATCAGCAACCATTTGCTATACATGTTGTAGGCACCTGTTATGGCAGACATTGGCATTCACATCCTGTATTCTTCCCTGCTAAATTCAGTCTAGTTAGTCCTTGGCTGTGGCACCTTTGCCTAGGTGTTGCATGGCATGTGAGAGGAAATCCTGCATTGACAGTAAATTCTCCTGGAATGTGAACTTTTGTAGATACTTTCATCAAAAGTATACCTGAGGTTGAAATATGATAACACATGAGGGTGGCATGGGGTGTGATGCCCATACTCAGGATCACAGTGACTTCCTTTTAGTTATCAGTTACAGTTAGTGCTATGCACATCTTCTCCCCTTTTTGCACTTTAGAGAATTTACAGCCCCCTCTTTATGTATCTGTTTATCACCCGCAGTTACTGATATGACAGCTCTCCCATTTGCACACTGTGTCCATGCTTCATAATATCACTCTATAACTCCATACCCCTTGCAGCATGTCTTTCACATGGTTTACAGTCTACACATTTTCTCTCCCCCATCCCCACAGGTATATGTTGCAATGTCATGCAACTCTCCCTGGTTGCCAGTTCTAACTCACTGTCATTGACATTTGCCAAGAGGTTTGTTGTAATTAATGAAATACTTTATTATGCAAGATTCCTTCCTTAACTCTAAGGAGCTCCATGAATAGAAAATCTTCACTGAAGCTCTTCTGCTCCATAGTTGCATGGTAATGAGCTATGTAAAATTACACAGTACTTTAAAAATGAAGACAGATACATTTCTTTCTCTCTTTCTGTGGCTTTTATTAACTACAGTACACATGTGCGGCAGCCTCATGGAAAGTACCAGGGAGACTCCCAGAACAAAGAAATAAACAAGCTTATATGCTGGTGATATTGCTGACAGTACAAAAATATAAAACTGGACCAATTAGATTATTACACAGGGCAATTAACCAATCAAAGGTTTACCCATAAACATAAGACAATTCACATCATCATATCTCTAGGCAAAAGTGAAAATCGGATATACTTCCATAAAAGGCACATTTCCTGCATTCAGGAAGAATCTAGCTTATTCAGTATTTTTCCATTGTTCACAGTTCAGAGTTAGCAGTACTCAGTACATCTCAGTTTATACAAACTGTCACATACTCAATTCCCTTGAAACACATGCTTTGGCTGTTCATATGCTACAATCCCCCATTTGATGCTGTGTAAGCATCATCATTTAACCTGTCATACATTTGCCACAGATCTAGCATAACCATGCTACTAGTCTTTTCATCATTGAGAGACATTTTCATTTCATTATCTACAGTCATAGGTGCAGGCATATAAAATTTAGGCACTTTTTTCACAGTTTTTGAAGATATCAATCTCAAGATCAGTGCTTTGATTAGAAATAAGACAATGAAAGCAACAATTGCTAATACTGCAATTAACAAGATCAGCTTCAACAGTCCACCACCCCAATCTGAGAACAGGTTGGTTAACCAAGCCCATGTTGAGCTATCAGCCTCTTTGGCCTCTGAAAGTTTGGAAATTCTCTGAATCAGTTCAAGGTGACTCTCAATTTCGTGCTGATTGTCAGGAATAAAAGTACAGCACTCCTCCTGGATTAAAGCACAAGTTCCTCCTTTCATCGCTAGGGTGAAATTGAGGGCCATACGGTTTTGGAATACTACAGCCCTCATAACAGTCAGTTCATCAGTTACTAGTTCTAGGGCAGAAAATGTAGCATTGCTCAAGATTTCGAGCAGTTTAGATAACTTTCTCAGTTCCCAAATTGATTTCACTGCTCCGTATGATGGGATTATACCAGCCCATGATATTACATCATCACCCAAGTCCATATGGGACAGTCCTTTGGTACTAGCATGAGCCAGGTCATGATGATAGATCCATGAAGCATCAACTTTACCTATCGGATTGTCAGACTTCTTGACCTCTCGAACGTTCCGAATTTTTTCCTTAGGTAATATAGATGCATGTCGGATAGCTGGAACTAGGTACCCCAGGAAACAGCTGCCAGACCAGTTTCCTGGTAGCCATTTATATGCTTTTCTTCCACACACAAAATAACAGTTCTCTACTTTGATGGTGATATTGATAGGCTTAAAGCAATTCACAGCATTCTGAACCTTTCAAATATTTTCCAGTAGACAGTTTCTATTTTCCAGGAAAAGTTAACTATAGAGTTTTTCCACAATTCTTGATATAGGTGAGAAATTGGTTACCAACCCCATGCAGTGCAGTTATATACCACCGTTTTGTTGCAATGGCTCTACCCTACTCTGATTTCATCAAGTTTCTGGAAACACACAGTTCCATTTTGACGGACAGACAACTGTAATGCTTCTTTGTGTTTCGAAATAACTCTTGATGTGTCATAGATCAGATTCGTCCATGTCTGTTTAATCCCTAAAGGAACTATATTTAGCATCAATCCCCCATGAACCATAGGAATGGCAGTGCAGATCCAGCAATTTAAAACATTAAGGGGTGATGCATAAATATATTTTATAGCTTGGTAGGTATTGAATGGTGGATGCCATGCAGTTATTTTGGCATGAGGTATTACTGTAGCAGAAAATAAGAATGGCCACAGTAAAAATATAAGAACAACAAAAATAACCACCAAGACTGTTGTACAGTACCTCAGTGAAAATGGTGGTCTTGGTGGTATGGTATTAGAATGGAAAAGTGTTCCGAATGAAGAAATGTCAGACATTGTTAGGTGCAGGAACAGTATGGCTTCGAGTATGGGAAGTGATAGGTGGACATTCTGGAGCTGTGAAAGGTAGAGGTGTTTGATCTTCAGAAGGGACAACTTTCTTAACGTGTGATATATGAATCCAGGTTGGTGAGCCTTGTAATCGTACTGCTGAAGAGGTTGTTAATAGAACCAGGTAAGGCCCTTTCCAACAAGGTTGCAGTGCTGTTTTTCTGGAAAAAGACTTGACGTACACCCAGTCACCTGGTTGTAGTTCAGAAGACGTGAAAGGATCAGGGTTATGTTGTGCAGCTGCTACTTAGCGGTGATAACACTGTAAGAAAGAAACAAGAGAAGTGTAGTATACAATAACATCACGATCAAAGGCATCATACTCAGAAAAGGGTGGTGTTGGAGTCATGGGCATTCACATAGGTTGGCCCATTAGAATTTCATGAGGAGAAAGACCTTTAGTAGGATGTACTTGTTCTCTCATAGACAGCAAAGCTAGTGGTGAGGCCTGTACCCAAGTGAGGCCTGTTTCAGTAGTAATTTTTGCTAGTCTATTTTTCAGTGTTTGATTCATGTGTTCTATAATTCCAGATGCCTGCGGTCTATATGGACAATGGAATTTTAGAGTGATGCCCAACATAGTATACAGTGAGTCAGTTAATTGAGCTGTAAAGTGTGTTCCACGGTCTGAATATGTATAACAAGGAACACCAAATCGAGGTATAAAGTCATAACAAAGTTTCTTAGCAACTGAGATAGCATCCTTTTTCACACAAGGGTATGCTTCTAACCATCCAGAAAAAACATCAACAAGAGTTAAAACATATTTAAAACATGCATAAAGTGGTAATTCAATAAAATCCCATTGCAAAACACAAAATGGTCCCAATGGTTTTGGTAAGGGTTGTACGGGAGCCATTGTGCCTTTGGAAATATTGTACTGTAAACAAATGGAGCATTTGCTCACAAAGTGCTGTATAGAAACAGAAAGCTTTGGGGCAAACCAATCCTTTTGGATTTGTTTTATTAAAGCTTGTACCTCAACATGGGCTGGCAATTGATAAGCTTTAATGAGGGAATTTAGCATGGATAGGGGGCAGACCAATCTGCCATCTGGATGTTGCCAAATTAAATCAGATCGTTTAAAACAATTTTGAGCCAGCCATGTTTTTCTTTCTGATTCTGAGACCTCATTATGTAAAGCTTTTAGTACTGTTTCATCAAAAGTTCTCATAGGTTGTAATGGCTGCAAAAAGTGACCCTGAACAGTTTGTGATAAAGCAACCTGTTTAGCAGCCCAGTCAGCAAAATTATTGCCTTTACTCTTGAAAGTGTCATTGGGTTGATGGGCTGCACATTTAACAACAGCAATTTCAGAAGGTAACAATAAGTCTTGTGATAAATTATTGATATAAAAATGTTTTTTAACGGGTGTTCCAGAAGACGTTAAGAACCCTCGTTCTTTCCATAATATACCAAAATCATGAAGAACACCATGGGCATAACGGGAATCAGTATAAATAGTAACAGACTTGTCTTTAGCTAGTTTACATGCATGTGATAATGCCACTAATTCCGCAGCCTGCGCAGAGACGCCAGTAGGTAATCCTGCTGATTGCAATACTTCAGTCGGTGTGCTGACTGACCAAGCAGCTTGTAATTTTCTGGAGTTTATTCTTAAACAGGATCCATCAACAAAAAGAACTAAATCAGGATTTTGCAAAATTAGACAATATACTAGACCTGATCATCACAAACATGGGGACAAAATGCTCCATACCGGAAGTATATCCCTCGTTGGTAAGATCAGACCATAAATTAAACTCACTGGAAATCCACATCCCGCCCCCACCCCCCGCACAAAAGACCACAGTGAAGAACTTCTCAAAAGCCAACTTCACACTTCTTAAGACTGAAGTGGTATTTTTCAAGGTCCCTGGGCCAGTGGAAACCCCAACTCACACTGCTGAATCCTTTGCAAATGCCTTCGAAGGGCACCTTCAAGAATGCATGGATCATGCAATCCCAAATAAAACCCATTCCCCCAAAGGCAGGCACCCAATCTGGTGGACCCCAGCCATAAACAAACTTTACAACAGAAGGAGAAAGCTACTACATGACAGAGCAAAATCCCTAAATGGGAAGGCATCTCTGATCAGTACTAGCAAAAAACTACGATCACTCATAAAATCATCCAAGGCCAACTTTGAGAGAAAAATCGCAAAAGACACAAATGACAATCACAAGGCCTTCGTTAACTATGTTAGAAACCTGGGTGGAAACTCCCAGATATGCTCAGAGTTAGTCCAAAATGACAATAAATACACTGAACCCACTGACATTGCCAACATTCTGGCAAACAGGTTCAGTGCAAATTTCTCCTCCCCCTCCCCCCCAAAAGGAGAAATAACTATCCCAGCAGAGTGTAGCCTCCCTAACATCTCAGATGCCCAGGTGAGAGCCGCCCTCTCTAAAGCTAAAAACACAGCATCAATGGGACCGGACGGTGTCCCCGGCTGTGTGCTACATGAACCCCAAGAGGAACTAAACCCAAACATAAGGCTGCTGTTTAATCTTAGCCTTACTACAGGATACGCACCCAAAGAGTGGTGTACGGCAACTGTGGTCCCACTTCACAAAGGCAGTGCTTCTACGGACCCTGGAAATTACCACCCCATAAGCTTGACAAGCCTGGTCTGCAAAGCTATGGAGAGAATCATTATGGAACTCATAAACAAAGACATTGGGGACCTACAGACATTGGATCCTACCCAATTTGGCTTTGTCAAGGGCAGATCCTGCCTTCTGAACTTGGTCGACTTTTCTGAAACCGTCACTAAGGCCATTGATGAAGGTAAGGCAGTTCATACAGCCTACCTTGACCTTGCAAAAGCCTTTGACACAATACTACACTCGGGCATCATAGACAAACTCACCAGCTTAAATGTAAACCCATATGTCACGAGATGGGTTGCAAACTGGCTCAAGGGCAGAACCCACAGGGTCAGAGTTGCTGGAGCTATGTCAGACTCTAAGCCAGTCACAAGCGGTGTCCCACAGGGCTCAGTCCTGGGACCCCTCTTGTTCGGCATTTATTTTTCCGAGGTACAGGCAAACATAGGAGGATTGTGGCTGACAAAGTTTGCAGATGACTGCAAACTGGGCGCCATAATTGATACTCCAGCGGACACAAACATCCTTCAGAGAGGACTCATAGAAATGGATAATTGGTGCCAGAGCCATGGCCTTAAGCTTAAAGCCAAAAAATGTATAGTCATACCCTTTGGGAAAAACAAGGTACCCACAAATTACCACATAGGTGGTAATCCATTAAGTACGGAAAAGGTAATCAGGGACCTAGGGACCCAGGTTGACAGTAACCTCTCATTCGACACTCACATTGCCAAAGTGGTTAGGAAGACCTTCTATATTGCCCACCTTATCATGAAGGGTTTCACATCTAGATCAAGAGAGGTCATTGTGCCCCTGCACTCATCTCTTATTAGGTCAATGATTGAGTACAATGCCCCATTTGGGATGTATCTTACCCGACACCTGCAGCAGTTGGAAAGACCCCAAAAGTTCCTCACCAAGAGGATAAAGGGTCTTAAACATATGTCATATGCTGCCCGACTGAAAAAACTCCAGCTCTATTCAGTCGCATACCACCTACTCAGAGGTGACCTGTGCCTAACGTACAAGACCATGTCCAATCCGGAATTAATGGACATGCTCCACCTCAAAAATCCAAATCCATCAGAGCCACGAGAGCAAGAGACTTAAACCTCAACACAGAAATAAATAGGACGTGCTGGAGGGACAGATTCATAACCCAGAGGCTCCCTACACTCTGGAACAGAATCCCAATCCATGTTAGGCAGAGCCCCTCACTAACTCTATTCAAGAGAAGTCTTGACGAGTGGATGGGAGATCATAGGTTTACCCCGGGGGTCATCTCTGTGTCACTACTAGACAGAGGCACAGTAAACTAAACCCTAAATGGGCGTAGTATTCTCATCCTAAGGGGTGGTGAAAGCCACACACACTCTGGCTAGGCTTATAAATGCCCTAGAGCAGATAGCCTAGTATGAACGTATGAACCTATGAACCTAAATAAATTCAACCTAGGAGAAAGAACAGAGTTAACTACTAACACACAATCATGTGGTCCCCCCTCGTCTGAGGTTGGTATTAAAGAGGCAGGGTTTAGTGGTGGGCAGCGTTTAATTTGTAAAGCAGGATTTCCCATTAAACTTATTTCGTACTTAGTAAGATGTGCATTTGAAAGATATTGTGTTTTAATTTTCAAAAGTAAGGCTTGAACAGCATGCGGGACTGCTAGTACAGTGTCATGTCCCAGGGTTAGTGGAGCTGCCATATCTACCAAGATGGCAGCAGCAGCCACAGCCCGTAAGCAAGCTGGATAACCAGAAGCAACCGGATCCAACTGAGTGCTATAGTAAGCAATTGGTTGGTATCCTCCAATGCGTTGCTGGGTTAAGAGATCCAGAACAGTCTTATTTTGTTCGCAACAAAAGAAAATGAAAGATTTAGAATAGTCCAGTAACCCTAAGGCAGGAGGATTTACCAGGGCTGTTTTAATTGCCTGAAAAGCATCATCATGCTGTGACGTCCAGGGTAGAGGGTCTGTAATGTCCTTTTTCAAGAGTTGCAACAGAAGGGTGGTAATTTCTGAAAAACTAGACACCCACTGTCTGCAGTATCCTGCTAGACCAAGGAACCCTCTAAGCTGCCTCTGGATTACAGGACGAGGTGCAGTTTGAATAGAATTGATACAGTTTGGGAGTATCCAACGAGAACCCATTTCAATTATGTGTCCTAAATACTGGACTTTATCTTGACAATATTGTAATTTCAATTTATTTACTTTAAATCCACGTGCGGCTAGAAATTTTAACACTAAAAGAGAATCTTCCTTACAGGCGTTACTGTCTGGGGAGGCTATAAGTATATTGTTGACATATTGGACTAGTACTGAATGTGACGGTAGCTGTAAATCTTGTAATTGCCTATGCATTTCCCTTGAAAATAAAGTCGGAGATTCTACATACCCCTGGGGCAATTGGGTCCAAGTATACTGTTGCCCTTTGTAGGTAAAAGCAAACAAATATTGACTATCAGAATGTACTGGGATAGAGAAAAAAAGCTGATGAAATATCTATTACTGTAAACATTTAGCTGTAGGTGGGATACAACTTAAAATAGTGGCAGGGTTTGGCACAATTGGGAAGACAGGCATAACTGCTTTGTTAACTTCCCGTAGATCTTGTACAAATCTGTAAGCTTGTTTACCAGGTTTCTTTACTGGTAATATTGGAGTATTACATGGGCTTGTGGTGGGTACTTTTATCCCTTGCTGTGCTAGTGCAGAAATAACAGGGGCTATACCAGAAATAGCCTCAGCCATCAGAGAGTGCTGTGGTACTCGCTGCAACTTTGCTCCAGGTTTTAGAGTTATTTTTACAGGGATAGCTGAAGTTAAAAATCCTACATCATTATCATGAGATGTCCACAAGCAAGAGAGCAGGGAGTGTAAATCTTCATTTCTGTTAGAATCTGATTGAATACACATTGATTGCAATGTGATAGTATCATCCAAGGCTGCTAAAGTAGTGTCCTGTTGGTCTGAAGGTACTTGGAGATAGACTCCATCAGCTGTGCAAAAGATGGTGGTCCCCATTTTGCACAATAAGTCTCGTCCTAATAAATTTAAAGGCGCCGATGGTCCTACTAAAAAGGCATGATTATCCTGCCACGGTCCCAAAGTTATTGGGACCGGAACGGTTTCAGAATACTCGATAGGTATACCGTAAACACCTACTCCTTTAGTCAATTTATTAGAAAGTGTAATATTCATGGCTGTTCTGCTAGTTAGCATAGATTTAGTTGCTCCGGTATCAATAAAAAATGGATATGGTTTGTTTTTAACTAGTAACATAAAGTGGCCCATCCTGATCCACAGGAAGGAAGGAGTACAACTGCTGTTGTTTCTGTTCACGGAACCTTCATTGTGGTTGTTGTCGAGGGTTTGGTGTCCAGTTAGAATTCCATTGTTGTGGCGCCTCAGTGTATGGTGCAGTTTGCTCTGGCAAATATGGACACTCATTTTTCCAATGGCCTGTCTGGCCACAACTGAAACATTCATTCTGATTACTTGAATTCTGGGTTTGGGTGGGTTGTGTACCTTGATAGTTTTGTTTATTGTGAGTAGCTGGACTGTGACCTCTACCCCTCCCCCGTCCCCACCTTTGTCCTCTACCTCAGTGACCGGGTTGGCCCAGAGCGTTACACATTTGAATTTGTGCTTGTACTAATTTTTCCTGTAAATCCTTCTTTTCTTTAGCCAAATGGTCAGACAGGAATTGTACTTGCTGGACTAACTCATGCAGGCTCAGACTGGGCCAATTCAAACATACTTCTTTTAATTTATCTCTCACTTGAGGGAGTAACCCATCCACAAAAGCAGCTGACAGCCCGCTCTGTGCTGGCCCTTCAGTAAGCTCTGGGCATCCGGAGTATGCCTCAAAGGCATCAGTAAGTCGTTGTAAATATTCATCTATAGGTTCGTCTTCTCTTTTAAGACTGATTTAATCTAAGACCAATTTGGGGTAGGTGGCACTATGATGATAATAGCATCAACAATTCATTGTCTAACTGCTTCAAAACCATTTTCCCCTTGTGTGTTATGTTTTGGTATTGCGGTGGGGACATTAGCATGATCCCATATACGTTTCATCAGATCAGCTTGAACAGCGTATTGGAGGACAGCTTTAACTTCTTCTATAGTAGGATTTTATAAACATATGTGTCCTGCTAATATGCATTGAAACTTTGCTGGGTTATTACAAATGGGTGGAAGTGATTTGGTAATAGCTTGAAAATCAACTTCCGACCACGCCCTAGGTACGACGACAGTAGCCGGTTGTTCCGCATCTCTGGCATGTGCTGGATTTGGAACCTCCCTCACTGGAAATACTCCTGCTTCCTTTGACGAGCTCGTGCTCGAATTGGAAGTGAAGCTTTGAAGAGATTTATCTGGATTAATGTAATCATCCTTATCCTTAACCACAATTGGGCATTGCTTATAATATTTACCCTTGTGTGAATAAACCGTTTTCCTATTTTGAGGTATTTTTGGCTGAATGGACCTAGGGTCAAAAAGCATTTGCACTTTTCTTTTGTACTGTTTCTTAATCTTAGACCAGGTCACTCTAGGGGATGATTTGCCTGTATCTATTTGGTAGGGTTGTTCTATAGTCAGGCGACTAGGCTGGCCTCCTATCACCTGATCTCCCCATCTGGGGTCCTAAATAATTTGCTCTTCCATCCATCGGCCTTCACTCGGTATTGTAGAACTAACAGTTCCATCCTGTAGTTGTGAAGATTGATATTGTGGTGGAGGAGCTGTAGGGGGTGGGGGGAACCATGGATTATCATCTTCAGATGATTCTGGTATCTGTAGTTTAATTCTTGTACTGTATAAAATCCCTTAAAGGGTGGGTCTTTTAAACGTTTACCGTTAGCTATGTCTAGATTCTTAGTAGTTTGTCACAGTTCCTTTATCTGCTCTTTTAACTTTTGTTGAATATCCTTAACACTACTAACGACCAAATCTTTTTCTCGTTCTTTTGACTCACATATCCAATCATTAAAAGCTGCCCAGCACAACCCTGGTATTTTTCCTTTCTTTTTTTAATTTTTTTCATAAATTAATCAGAACATCTTTATTAAAACTACCATTTTCCGGAAAAGCAAGATCGCCGTCGTCTTTAGTTAGGGCGATCCACTGATCTAAAAACATACAACTGTCCCGGGATACCCTACAAAACATATAACCAACTGGTGTACCTTTTTCTGGCTCATTTATTTTTCCCGCACTCACTCCCATTTTCACTCAGTACCCCACTATCACTCGATGAGCTATACCTGTTTACCACAAGTTTAGCTAAGGCATTATGAAAACGTCTTGTTACCCCACTCTCATACAAGATGCTATACCTGTTTGATACAGGTTTAGCTAAGGCATATAAAAACATCTTATTACCCCACTCTCATACAATAAGCTATACCTGTTTAACACAGGTCTAGCTAAGACGTTATAAAAACATCTTTTTTACCCCACTCTCATATAATAAGCTATACCTGTTTAACACAGGTCTAGCTAAGACATTATAAAAATGTATTTTTCCCCACTCTCATTCCTCCTTTCATACGTATGATGCCAGTTTATTTTCCGGATTAACCCCACTCTCATACTGCGTATTCAAAGCAGAAAAGAAATGCATGCCACTTACCTTAAAGCGACTGAAGGAGAGAAATCATAACTTTGTCAGAGAAAAAAAAAATTTGTTCATAAAACTTTAGAAGGCAGACAGGGACAGAAAAATGAAAGAAATACCACAGAAACAGAAAAATCTGTTGTGGGTCCTTTTAGCAGTATTTCGTTCAGTTCTCAACTGCTGCAGCTTCCTCTTAATTCAGACCCGAGTCACGGCACCAATTGTAAAATTACACAATACTTTAAAAATGAAGACAGATAAATTTCTTTCTCTCTTTCAGTGGCTTTTATTAACTACAGTACACATGTGCGGGAGCCTCATGGAAAGTACCAGGGAAACTCCCGGAACAAAGAAATAAACAAGCTTATATACTGGTGATATTGCTGACAGTACAAAAACATAAAACTGGACCAATTAGATTATTACACAGGGCAATTAACCAATAAAGGTTTACCCATAAACATAAGACAATTCACATCATCATATCTCTAGGCAAAAGAGAACATCGAATATACTTCCATAAAAGGCACATTTCCTGCCTTCAGGCAGAATCTAGCTTTTTCAGTATTTTTCCATTGTTCACAGTTCAGAGTTAGCAGTACTCAGTACATCTCAGTTTATACAAACTGTCACATACACAATTCCCTTGAAACACATGCTTTGGCTGTTCATATTCTACAGCTATGTTGCATAAAAAGATGCAAACACATTTTGTCATGCTAACAAAAGCCTCTCAGTGTAACAACTATGTTGATTAATGAAGATGATCGCTGCCACTCTGGGAATCTCTGCTTTTCTGTAATGAATTATCCAAACTTACTTACACTATCTGTACACATCACGGTGATTACAACTTGATAAGCATTTGCATTTGAGATGTGTACACCTACAGAGCCATGGTGCAGTGCTAAAGCAATGTTTTGGCATAATGGTATACTGCTAGTTTCTGCAAAATATAATTCACAAATTCAGATATGTTAGTAACCATAACCTCCACGAAGATACACTAAGTCACTGTTCATCCAAAAGTAGCCAAAAACACGGTAGTCACAAACAAACAATTTTAATGAAGCTTTCAGGTCTACACCCTTCATCAGCACATAAAATCACCTTACATAAGTTGCATTTAAATAGAGGAAGCACTGAAAAACACATGATCAAGCCAGCCAACCAGATACAAACCAAAATTAATTATGCAAATAATTTAAAATGCATCACACCCAAAACTCTTAAAGAAGTCTTACTTATATTAATAAAAAACTATTTTATATAGATTAAATATAGTTACATATAGATAAATCATTCATATCAAATAAGAACTTTTTTAAAAAACTTTTTTTAAAAACTTTTTAAAAAGGTAGCAGCTCAAAGTTAGCATCATAAATTCTCCCTCTGACGCTTAATCAAAACTGGTTTGAGACTTACTGCTCCATTCAAGCCAGGCCATTTATCAGCCTGTAAACGTACTATCCACTCATATTCCTTCAATAACAAAAGATTTTCCAAGTCACCACCCCTAATACCCATTCGTGCAGTGCATAATTAATTTTGGTTTGTATCTGGTTGGCTGGCTTGATCATGTGCTTTTCAGTGCTTCCTCTATTTAAATGCAACTTATGTAAGGTGATTTTATGTGCTGATGAAGGGTGTAGACCCGAAAGCTTGATTAAAATTGTTTGTTTGTGACTACCGTGGTTTTGGTATATTTAATCTATATAAAATTGTTTTTTATTAATATAAGTAAGACTTCTTTAAGAGTTTTGGGTGTGATGCATTTTAAATTATTTGCATAATTAATTTTGGTTTGTATCTGGTTGGCTGGCTTGATCATGTGTTTTTCAGTGCTTCCTCTATTTAAATGCAACTTATATAAGGTGATTGTATGTGCTGATGAAGGGTGTAGACCCGAAAGCTTCATTAAAATTGTTTGTTTGTGACTACCGTGTTTTTGGCAGAATTCTTGTCTGACACTAATACTTTTAAAGTAATAACATTTGCAGATGTGAAAAATCATATTTCTCAGGTGAATTTATTCTTATATGATATGCAATTGAATCAGGACATTACAATTGAATTATTCACTTATTTAACAGTAACATGTCCTAAAATTCCACAGATTTATGGTATCCCCAAGGTGCATAAATCCATGAGTGACCCACCACTAAGGCCTATCGTATCTGGTAAAGGATGGGTGACTGAGCCCATCTCTAGGTATTTACAAAAAGTGTTAGGAAAGTATTTACTGAAGTGTGAAACAGTTGTAAAGGATCTGGTGCACTTTTAGAAACTTAGTGTGTGGTTTAATGGTGAAACTAGTTCTGATTATTTTTAGTTACACTGGATATTGTGTCACTTTTTATGGTGATTCAATAGAATATGGGATTGAGGCAATTAGAAGTTTTTAACAATGCAATCCTCTCAACAAACACGTGAAATAGAGAATATTTGCCTCTTATTAGATTTGGTGTTGACAAAGAATGATTTTATTTTTGATGGTGTTCCCTACCAGCAGTTAACTGGGGTGGCCATGGGGTCGTCCGTAAATACCTTTGCTAATTTAGTTTTATATGTATGGGAAAAACAATACATCTTAAATGAAAATAATGAATTTGCTCTTTACTTTGATTGTTACTGCAGATTTGTTGATGACTGTTTTTTTGTTTGGAAAGGGACTCTGACTCAGTTAGAAAAATGTCTGTCCTATCTCAACACTACGACAAGTTTCCTTAAATTTAAGATGGATTTTTCTTTAGATACAATGGATTTTTTAGATATAAGGGTATATAGGAAACTTGGAAGGTTGGAAACAAAAGTGCATAGGAAGGATGTGCATGCAGCAAGATATTTAAATACTGCTAGCATGCATCCAGTACATATATATAGAGGCATTATAAAATCTCAGTTAATAAGAGTCAGTAGACTAACAACTGAGGAGGGTGTGTTTTTGGAGGAAACTGAGAAGATAAGGAAAGAGTTTATTGAGAATGGTTATTACCTTAGAGATGTAAATATGAGTTATGAAGAGGTTTTGCAAGGCAGAAGAGGTCCTTATAAACCAGTTTTTAGTTCCGTGCCTCTGACTCACTCAGGGTATATATTAGGGAATGAAGCTGATAAGGTAGTAAGCAAGCCTGTCATCAGGTTTACTACCACCTATAATGCCAATACAAATGATGTTTGTAAAATAATTCAAAAGAATTGGGTAATTTTAATGTCTCAACCTGATTTAAAGGACATTTTAGGTCCAGTACCAAGGTTTGCCTTTAGGAATGGTCAGACATTTAAGCAAATATTATGTTATAAGGATTTTCAAACTGAATCTGCTCCTTTATGTACTAAAAGTGGGCACTTTCAAGTGCTATAATTGTGTCTGTTGCTCTGATATTAATGATAGTAATAATAGCTTCCGACATCCTACAACAGGTGAATGTTTTAAGTTTACTTGCAAAGCAGATTGTAGTACTACTAAGTTAGTTTATTTAGCTACCTGTGTTTCATGTAATGCATTTTATGTAGGGAAAACATCCAGGAAGCTTAAAGATAGAATAATAGAGCATAGGTCCAAAATAAGACAGAAGATTGAGACAAATGGTTTATTCAGACATTTACATGAATTTCAAACTCATGCTTTTAAATTCAGATGCATATGCACTATGCAGAATGGGTATTAGGGGTGGTGACTTGGAAAATCTTTTGTTATCGAAGGAATATGAGTGGATAGTACGTTTACAGGCTGATAAATGGCCTGGCTTGAATGGAGCAGAAAGTCTCAAACCAGTTTTGATTAAGCGTCAGAGGGAGAATTTATGATGCTAACTTTGAGCTGCTACCTTTTTAAAAAGTTTTTTAAAAAAAGTTCTTATTTGATATGAATGATTTATCTATATGTAACTATATTTAATCTATATAAAATTGTTTTTTATTAATATAAGTAAGACTTCTTTAAGAGTTTTGGGTGTGATGCATTTTAAATTATTTGCATAATTAATTTTGGTTTGTATCTGGTTGGCTGGCTTGATCATGTGTTTTTCAGTGCTTCCTCTATTTAAATGCAACTTATGTAAGGTGATTTTATGTGCTGATGAAGGGTGTAGACCTGAAAGCTTCATTAAAATTGTTTGTTTGTGACTACCGTGTTTTGAGTAACCATAACCTCTTCAGGTACTGTGGAATGCAGGGCTTTAGTGTGGTATGCTAGAAAGAGCAAACATTTTTTTAAATTTTTTCCTGAATGAGAAGATCAAGAAGTGTCTGCTGGGTAAGTATGATGGCCACCTGTGGAATGCGGCTGCATGGCATGTGCTTTCTGGAAGGATGAGTGACAACATGGGCAAAAATGTCTGTTGAGCCTTGCTGGCATCGGTGTAGTGATGTTAAGCAGTAACATCTTGACTTGCCTTACCAGTCGAAGGCAGATATTCAGTAGAATGAGCTTAAACTTTTCTATAAACATTTTTTCTGTATTATCTTCCACTATCTTAACTGTTATACATGTATACTTAACAGTACTTGCTTTGTTTTTCTTTGGAGGAGGAGTAACATCTGAATATAGTTTGCTTATACAGAAGGCAGGAGCACCTCTCCCATCAGTAGAGCATATAAGACATCTGTGCCCATCCTCTGTACAATCCTGATAGTATTTTTGCCATATGTGTGAAAATATTTCCCTGCTTGCATCTTCTATTCTAAATCTTGCAAAATGAGCTCCCCCCAAAAAAATACCCTGCCCACCTTTCATACCTTATGATTAGCCTTGTGTGTTTACTTCTGCTAGCTGTTCTTTACCTTCCCACATTTTCTATGTTCCTCGTTTCTTTCTCCTTTCTATTAATGACAGGGTTGTCACTTTGCTGAGCACATCTGCATTTGTCTTTCTGATGGCTACTCTGCTACAATTCTTCTTAATGAGTTCATGTTGCAGCCAGGCAGCACTGAATTACATGCATAACTGCACCTTGCCTTGGCTCTGCTAGCCTGCCTTTGCTGTGACATTCATTACATTGTTCCCATGCCCTACAGTCACAGAGCTTCAGCTGTGAAGTAGCATGCTGCTGTATATCCTCTACTGATATACTTCTCTTTAGTTATGCAGTCTTTTATTCAAACTGCTGGTACTGTTCAATGCCTAATACATGTCTGTTTAACTCTGTGGCTTGTTATGCACTAATCTCCTTGAAAGTTAGTACTGCATACTTACACAGTGATTTTCTATAAATCCCAGCCTTAATCTACAGCACACAGCATGACTTCAGGCTAAAGCATGATAGACAGCTATAGACACTGCTTTTGTGCAACTTGTTGGTTATAATTGCATCCACCTCAACTCTGACAAGTTGGTTGGTACACTCTTCTTGTGCTCATCAAAAGCATTTTGCATAGAATGTCATTCTAAACTGCAACAGATCAGGAGTATCTTTGTTTTTACTGGAATTCTGTGAATGATTCCTCAGTTATCTGGGATATGGAGCAGGCAGATAAATGGAACAGAGTAATCGTTAGTTGCTCTTAGCCAAACAAGGACATCAGCAGTGACCCACATAAGACCTGTTTCTCTTCACAATATTTGTTAATAACATGCTTAACCACTGTGGAGATTAACTGGCCATTCAATATAAAGGCCACTGGTGAATAACTGATGATACCCCGCTTACCACTTGTGGATATTCATTCATCCAGGCAGTGCCTGCAAACAGTCATGCTTAATCACTGCACTACCCCAATAAACAAATAAGCATCAATAAATAAATAAAACATTGCAAATTATAAAGATTATTCTTACCTAATGACAGGCATTCTATAGTGAATCATATCTTACCCCATCTGTTCTATATATCATTTATATTTTCGTATATCTCTTCCCCACCCCTCCACCATAAAATAGAACATGCCTGTAACATGCCTGCATCATAACAGCTGAACATTTTGCTACAGGCCCGCCTGGCTGTGTTCATCATAGTTAAGCTATGAAAAATCTGTAATGGTTAGAGTCTCAACACCATTTAACTCTTATTGACCTAAAACATTGCTTACCTTATCTCTGTCTCTCTTTCTAATGTTATTATTATAATGCTGTTAAACATTGTACAATAAAACATTGTTATATAGAACTGAGTCATAATTTCAAAAAAAACAGCCAGCATCAGTCATATCTGACCAGTCCCAATATTGCTCACTTTGGACAAAATTTTAGAAAAATGTATTAGTGAGCAGCTCATCAGCTATTTAGAGAACTATCACATCCTGTATAATAAGCAGGAAGGACTCTGGCCTAGGAAAAATACTCTGACTGCTCTATGGACCCTAACCAACCACATTTTCTGCAGCATGGAAAAAGGACAGCTAAAAGTTACAATCTTCATTGTCTTAACTTTGCCTTTTTAAATGACTAGCCACTCATTCCTAATAATTCATCTACTGGACATTGGAATCCATCCACAGACTGCACAATGTTTCTATGATTTTTCTCATCTATAGACCCTTCCAAGTACAATTTGTCTCTTCCCTCTCTCAACCTGTCACACATACTGCAGTGCCCACCACATCTCTATATTGCCTCTCCTCTCTTCACCATTTTCATAAACAGCCTCTAACTTGATCTGCATCAACTTCAACTCCTACTATATGCTGATGACATGGGCATTTGCAAATCTAGTCAAAAATCGCATAACATAAAGAAGCAACTACACTTCTACATCTAAACAGCTGGCTCATACCAAGCAAATCTCACTGAAAGACAC